>NW_023396530.1:612271-676218 GCF_011125445.2 Fundulus heteroclitus | reverse complement strand
ATAAATGATGTCAATTCTAGATTTTTTGGTATTTTTCAGTTTCTCCAATTCAATGTTTGATTTTGTGTGGATTTTAACTAATTAAATCGGAGAAATAATCAGAGCTGACTGCTATAAACAGTAAAAATGGTATTTTCAGTTTTGCTTCACCAGCGATGAACCAGAGTGTCGCGTTAAACGCCACTCCTGCAGATGCTGGCAGGTTGCTCACCTTCCTCTCCACCACTCGACACGACTTGGTGATGAACTTGTCAGAGAGCGCCGCCTGGCTGTGGTGGAAGACGCGGCGTTCGCCCTGGAAGTCTGGCTCTGCGTACAGGATGATCTGGAGAGGAAGACCACTGAAAGCTTCACACGAGCAGATTTACCAGAACCCGAAATAAAAAAAACTACCCACCCATATCCTTCTGTCATTTAAAGATGCATATTTAAAAAGGTAAAATCTGAGTTACCGTTCCAATCTGAAAATCAGTGAGAAGTGTGACTTTCAGGGAGAATTTCACATTAAGGAACAAAGAACCTTTCAGAGGTTCTAGTGCTTCCTGCAGAGTTTAACACGGCTCTACAGGGACGGTCGCAGATATTTCTGGGGCCGGAGCTCGAGCCAAAGAAGGCCCCCCATCGCCAAATTTATTCCCAACAGAAATTAGAAAACTGTGGATTTAATGTGTTAAGATTAAACTGCAATTAATACGGTAAAATAAAAGATCCCATCGAATAAAAGAAAAATATCTAAATAACATCAGACAGAACTGAGCCAGTTACTAATAACCAAACTATATTTAAATAATCATCAAGAGGTTTCCCAGCTTAAACTTATAAAACCTCTGCTCTGAATAAATTAAATAAAAATCTAAAGTATTTGTAAAGGAGCGTCTCTGGAGGAGAAGGAAGAGGATTGTTCAGGCAGCTCCTCAGACCGTGTTCACGATGGTTCCTTTATTATGACAATATATATATATATATATATATATATATATATATCCATCCATTTTCTAAACCGCTTTATCCCTCATGGGGTCGCGGGGGGTGCTGGTGCCTATCTCCAACGTTCACTGGGCGAGAGGCAGGGTAGACCCTGGACAGGTCATATATATATATATATATATATATATATATATATATATATATATATATATATATATATATATATCTTCTCCGGTCTCATCCATCCAGAGGACATTGTCCCTGATTCTCCTTCCTCCAGAAGCAGCTCTTCTGAGTGATGCATGCTGGGACTTTGAGCCGCGCTCCCAGTGCTTTCCATCTCGGCTAATCATCCGTTAATCTCTAGATGAGCAGCTCATGATGCTTCATGCTGGTGAAGCAGCAACATGTTCCCCTGTGGCTTCATCCCCATGGCCCCATGGCCAGTCTGCTCTGTTCGCTTGATGTTGGGTTGAAATGATTTAATAACCCGTTAAACCTCTGATCAGGTTTTTCATCTGTCCTGGTTTCATAGACCAGCAAAGAGCGTTTTCTCCTCAACATCAGGACTTTTCTCTGCTTCCTGTCTGGAGAAGTTCTCAGCTAAGGAGATGGAGAAGCAGCGTTTGCTTTATTTAAAAGCCGCTGAAGCATTAAACTGTGGTCATGAACATAATATAAAACTCTTTCTGAGCGTCTTTAGGTAAAATTTAACTGGAGAGAACCTGAAAGTCTGCAGAGCTCCTGTTTTAACAGCGTGACAGGAGATAAAGCATCCTGGTTCTGGTCCAAACGGACCCCAGCACTCACCTGGTCTCTGGGGCCGGGGGTCTCTGGCGGGGCCTGAAACACAGCAGCGTATGAGTGAACCCGGCTGAGCCTCACCAGGCGGCCTGCTGAACAGCTGACTGCACCTCACCGCTAAGATGGGCTGCACCGAGCAGACCCGGGTGTCCTGAGAGCCCCAGTCGGCACAGTTGCTGTAGAAGCCTTTCTCCAGGATGTACTGGTTCCCCGAGAAGTCCACATGCGAGTAGGCCACCCACCTGTGGGGGGAGGCAGAGGGTGAGACGGCGGCCGGCTCGCCTGGAGGCGGTGCCTGGAGGCGGAGGAGAACCTACGCTCCGCTCAGGACGTGGATGGAGCGCGTGGAGGTCTTGTAGGAGAACAGCTCCACGTCAGGGATGGCCTCAGTCACCTCGAAGGTGTTCTCCTCCATCACGCCCTCCTCCTCCTCGGGCTGCTCGTACATCACCATCATCGGCTCCGTCAGGTCCTGGAAACGGGGGGGGGACGGGTTCAGTGGTCTGAGCTGGACCTTCATGGCTAAGATCTGAGCCGCTCCTCATCAGGCTTTAGGATGAAGGTCTCAGCGTGGGGGTCTCTCCTCCGTCTCTGACAGAAAACGCTGGAACCTACCGCCCGGATGATCCTGACGGAGCGCAGCTCGGAGTCGCAGCCCCCCCACACCCTCCAGTCGTGGTACTCCCCCTCCTCCAGGAGGTACTGGTGTCCAAGGGAAGCCCTCCTTCTCGTAGCCCACCCAGCTGCAGGGGGAGAAGCACAGAGCTGATGGGAGCTCCAGGATGCGTCACCCACACCCTCAGTGGGAGCAGAACTCACATTCCTCCCAGGACCTTCAGGGAACCCAGCTTGGGCATGAAGAGGTTCTGCTGGCGGTCGGTGCGGCTCATGAAGTCCCTCATGTTGGAGCTGATGGTCCTGGACTTGCCGGTGAAGTACGGCTTCTCGTAGATCACCATCTGAGGACAGACGGGAGGAGTCAGGACGCCGGTCGGCTGCCAGATGAAAGCGGCCGCTGCTGCAGGTTCTCACCTTGGGTTCCCTCATGTTCTCCACCCGAGGTTCTCCCTGTCACAGAACCAAACAAGCTTAGGAGGCGGGGCTCGTCGGTCCAGGGTTTGTGCCGCAGCACTACTCACCACTTTGAGCGGATGCAGCGAGCCCACGTAGGGCTCCTCCACCCCCCAGGCTGCAGGGTTGGTGTAGCCCCCCACCTCCAGGATCCGCTGGGCGCCCTGGAAGAACGGCTGCGAGAACACCAGCCAGCTGAGGAGCAGAGAGAGGAGGCGTGAGCGAGGAGTTCTGCAGACGGAGCTCCATCTTCTCAGGGTCACTCACAGCCCGGCGTTCACGATGACCGACTTGGCCCTGATGGGGAAGCCGAAGATGCGGGCGTCCTCAGACGTGTCCCTGAAGACCACCTTCTTCCCCTCCGCGTTCTCCTCCGGGAAGAGGGCGATCTCTGGAACGCTGTAGTCCTGAGGAACCACACGGAGAACATCAGAGGGAGAACCGCCGGCACCAGCAGCGGGAAGCCCTGCTTCTGCTGAGAGGAACCAGAGGAGGAACCCAGGTTCTAGTGGAACCAACTGACTGGAGTGGACCTCTTCTTCTGCTCCAACTGCAGCCCAGACTGGCAGCAGGAGGAGAACCAGGACTAGAACCAGGTTCTGGTGATCATCAACCATTATTCTGAGACCACGGACGGAACCACCTTTCCTCAGAGTCTGTTCTGGAGATCCCCAGGTGAGTTCTCCTCCAACACACCTGGGGATGTCCAGTAGAGGGCGCTCTAAGCCAGCAGCATCATGTGGAAAGAGTTTAAGGAACGCCGTCTCACCCTGACTGCTCTGCGCACCGAGCCGATGATGAACCTGCGGCTCGGCTTCTCCTCTGTGGTTTCACCGTCCTGCTCCTGGTCCCCCTGGTTCTCCTGGTTCTCCTGGTGTCCGTTCTGCAGCTGCTCCTCAGGTGGGCTGAAGGGACAGGTGAGCTCGATGTCGCCCTCATTTAGAGCGATCTTCTCCCCTTTGAAGTTGGGCTTCTCGTAAAGAACCCACCTGAAGGAGACCAGGAAGAGGAGATGGTTAGAACATCGGGTCTGGAGCATCTCAGAACCGGACCTGACCAGGAACCAGGAGGAGATCCTAAAAAGCTCTGACTGGAGGTCCAGGACATGAGGAACCTCCTTGTAAAGTGTCTGCAGGCTGATTTGTGTGGCAGCTCTAGAGGAAATGGGCCGTATGGGTCCTGGTTCCACCTCAAACTTTCACGTCTTCCACCAACACCAGACCTCACAGGACCAGGAAGGACCTCTGAGGCGCCAGGTGACGTGAAAAATCAAGCCTTACAGGTCGGATCGGTGCCATCACTCTGCAGCCGGACCAAACATTAACAACCCGAGGCTGCAGGTGTGGTTCTGGTCCTCCACGGCTCACCTGCCGCCTGAGTGACAGGAACACCTGGCCACGCCCCCACGCTTCAGCAGAAACCAGGCGTGCCGCTCTTCTGTGTTCGCATGTTGGAATGTTGTGGAAAGATCCACGAGCCAAAAGTGCGGCGGAACGAGGAAGAGGCTCTAATTAGTGAGCATCATCTCTGCGGCCTCCTGCAGGAGCCAACCAACCTGCAGGAGGCTACAAGTCGGCCCAAAGCTCCCTACACCTGTCTGGACCTGAGCGTCCAGCTGGCAGAACCTCTGCTTCTCTGTAATAAGTAATATTCATAGGAAATGATGAATATTCTACGTAGAGATCGACGCTATAGAAAAACAGCTTCTAGATCTCAGAGGCTGAAACATTTCTTTGTGCCAGCGTCAAATTTGAAAAGTAGGATTCAGAGTTTAATGGATCGACCAACAGCTATAAGTTAATAAAAGTTAATAAATAATTCTTCAGCAAAGTTGACGTGTGGCTGAAAAAAATCATTTCTGTACAGAATCAACAGCTTTGGGCCGAAGACCGACCCCCGCAGAGTTACATCCAACACGGTTCATCTGGAAACCTGCTTCTAGATAAATAAATCTGTGCTGGAGGTCAGGCTGCTCCATCAGGCTGCTCCATCAGAAGCCTGATGGAGCAGCCTGGTGGAGCAGCCTGATGGAGCAGCCTGATGGAGCAGCCTGGCCTCCAGCCTGGCCTCCAGCACTCCGTCCTGCCCTGCAGGTCCTCGTCCTCAGCAGCTTCCTGATGGTCTCCAGGTCTCCAGCAGAGAACCAGATGTCTGAAGCTGTGTGATCCTGAGTGCAGCGGCTCACCCTCCTCTCACCACCCTGATGGAGATGGTGTCCTGCAGCTCCCAGGCGGTGGCGTCAATGACGTCGCCGCGGATCTCCATCCTCTGACCGCACATCCCCGGCCGATCAAAGATGAACATCTGTTCAGAGGAGCAGAGGTTGTTCAGGGGAGCCTTCAGAGGTGATGGAGCAACCTCCACCCTAATAAATAAACAGACTTCACTTTGCTGCTGATGGACTTTCAGAATAAAATAGTTAAACCCTGTGGAGCAAAGTAATCCCCCCCCCAGACCTGCTGTTCCTCCCGTCAGGTGTTCATGATACCTGCTCTGAGTCTTTAGCACCACTGAGGAGGAATTTGGACCCGCTCTGCTTTGCTGAACCGAGCAAACCACCACCTCCACCTCCACCACCTACAGCTCCTCCACCACCAGCGGCAGCGGCAGAGCGGCAGCGGCAGGGTGGCAGCGGTAGCGGCAGCGGCAGCGTGCTCCAGCAGGTCTGACAGTTTAATAACGGAAACAAGAACAGGTCTTGGCTGAGAGGACTGTGGTTTTCTGCTGAAGACGAGTCGGTTTAACCAGAACTTCTGATGAAGAGCAACTTTAATAACCAGGGCCCCACACTGGTTATTAAAAGCCGCACCAACCACTTTTTTTTAACTGAACTCCACCAGTTCTGCCCAGCAGAGCGGTCGGATATCAGCCAGAAGCTCGCTGATGGACGCAGCAGGTCTGTGGTGGAGACCTTTCATCCATTCCCTTAGCATTAATGATTTTATGGGATTCTTCATAAATAAAATTTATTTCATTAAAAATAAAATAATTGGCATCCTCCCAAACATGATTACCTCGTCCTCAGTAAGTGAGGCAGCGTTGGAGGAATCTTTAGAACCTGCGCAGTGTCTGAACTGTTTAGAAGCAGTAGAGCTTTCTGAGCTATCTAAAATTTTAGCTTTATCTAAACCTTCTACCTGTATGTTAGACCCAATCCCAACCAAGTTGTTTAAGGAGGTATTCCCTCTGATCAGTGGTCCTATTTTAGACATGATTAATCTATCCTTGGTAAATGGATATGTACCACAGGCTTTTAAAGTAGCTGTTATTAAACCTTTACTTAAGAAACCTTCTCTTGATCAAGATGAGTTGGTAAATTACAGACCTATATCTAATCTTCTTTTCTTATCTAAAATTCTTGAGAAAGTAGTTGCTAATCAACTTTGTGAACATTTACAAAGTAATGACCTACTTGAGGAGTTTCAGTCAGGCTTCAGAGCTCATCATAGCACTGAAACAGCTCTGGTGAAGGTCACTAATGATATTCTCATGGCCTCAGATAATGGACTTGTGTCTATACTTGTCCTGTTAGATCTCAGTGCTGCATTTGATACAGTTGATCACAATATTCTCCTACAAAGACTTGAGCATACTGTAGGGATTAAGGGAAAAGCATTAGGCTGGTTTAAATCTTATCTGTCGGACAGATTCCAGTTTGTTCATGTTAATAATAAATCTTCCTCAAACTCTAGGGTCACCTGTGGAGTACCACAGGGTTCAGTCCTTGGACCAATTCTCTTTACTATATATATGCTTCTGATTGGCAAAATTATCAGACAGCATGGGATTAATTTCCACTGTTATGCTGATGATACTCAGCTATATTTATCCATAAATCCTGATGAATCCAATCAGTTACTTCGACTGCAGTCATGTCTTGATGACATCAAAAGCTGGATGACTTTAAATTTCCTGCACTTAAATTCTGACAAGACAGAAGTTGTAATCTTTAGACCAGAGTCTTCAAAAAATAAACTTCTTAATCAATCACTTAATCTGGATGGCATTAACTTGGCCTCTGGTAATAAAGTAAAAAATCTTGGTGTTATTTTTGACCAAGACATGTCATTTAAATCTCATATTAAACAGGTTTCCAGAGTTTCCTTTTTTCACCTCAGGAATATCGCCAAAATTAGAAACATTCTGTCCAGGAGTGATGCTGAAAAACTGGTCCATGCATTTGTTACTTCAAGGCTGGACTATTGTAATTCTTTACTATCAGGAATTCCACAAAATGCAGTTCAAAGTCTTCAGCTGATCCAAAATGCTGCAGCAAGAGTTCTGATGAAAATCAACAAGAGGGATCATATTTCTCCAATTTTAGCTTCCCTTCATTGGCTTCCTGTTAAATCAAGAATAGAATTTAAAATTCTCCTTCTAACGTATAAAGCCCTTAATAATCAAGCTCCATCATATATCAGAGCTCTGATTACCCCGTATGTTCCTAACAGAGCACTTTGCTCTCAGACTGCAGGTCTGCTGGTGGTTCCTAGAGTCTCTAAAAGTAGAATGGGAGGCAGATCCTTTAGCTATCAGGCTCCTCTCCTGTGGAACCAACTCCCAGTTTTGGTCCGTGAGGCAGACACCCCGTCTACTTTTAAGACTGATCTTAAAATTTTCCTTTGTGACAAAGCTTATAGTTAGAGTGGCTCATGTTACCCTGAGC
Organism: Fundulus heteroclitus; assembly: GCF_011125445.2. Lineage (NCBI taxonomy): Eukaryota > Metazoa > Chordata > Actinopteri > Cyprinodontiformes > Fundulidae > Fundulus > Fundulus heteroclitus. Next base: position 668,750 of record NW_023396530.1, on the reverse strand, counting down.
TACCTCTATAGTTATGCTGCTATAGGCTTAGGCTGCTGGAGGACATCAGGGTCTATTTCTCTCTTCATAGAAGGTACACCTGGTCTGGCGTTCTGTTAGCTGTGACATCATCAGGGGAGGCAGATCATCCTCTATTACCATCTACCATAGAAAGTACTCCTGGGTCAATGTGAGCTTCTGTTGTGTCTCTGCTCTGTCTTCTCTAAGCCCCAGTGGGTGGAGGCAGATGAGCGTTCACACTGAGCCTGGTTGTGGTTCTGCTGGAGGTTCTCCTCCCTGTTAAAGGGGAGTTTTCCTCTCCACTGTCGCTTCATGCATGCTCAGTATGAGGGATTGCTGCAAAGCCATCAACAATGCAGACGACTGTCCACTGTGGCTCTACGCTCTTTCAGGAGGAGTGAATGCTGCTTGGAGAGACTTGATGCAACCTGCTGGGTTTCCTTAGAGAGGAAACTTTCTCACCAACCTGGAGGATCTGATGGAGGCTGACTTTAGAAAGAACCTTGAGATGATGTGATGTGAATTGGTGATATAGAAATAAACTTTAATTGAATCTGAAGCACACAGCATGTCCAGCTGAGCAGAACCAGCTGCTTCAAGCTGGACCGAATCTTTAGTGGATGGAAATAGGACAGAACGTCTCCTGCTGCTTCCACTGATTTAACTTTTCATTGTTCTTTAAAACGGACCGGCCTTAAACTCGCTCCATGTTCTGATGGCCTGGAGTTGTTTGGACCGGCTGCAGGTGAACTCACCTTTCCTGGACGAGGGTTGAGCTTCCCGTGTTCCTTCTCCTTAGTCAGCTGCAGACACAGAAAGAACATCATCAGTAACGCTGCCAGACATTAGCTCAGGTTCTGACCCGGTCCCGCAGGTTCTGTTGGTGTAGCCGTGATGAAAACCCCTTCATCCCTGCAGGAAGAAGGGCTGCAGCTTTCCTGGAGCTCAGCTGGAGGAGGCAGCAGGACCACGTGGGTTCTGGGCCAGATTTGTCCAGGTGAGAGGCTCAGGTATCACCTGACCCGGATTCAGACACCTGATCGGATCGGGTTTCTGACCACGCAGCACCGGCTGCGAGGCTCCAGTTTCCACTCTCACTGCTGACTTCATCAGGTCTGCAGACAGGAAGCAGTGCAGAGGTGGACATGTCTTCAGCTGGGGGGTCCCAGAAGGTCTGCAGCTCCTCCTGGCATTAAAGCAGGTCTGCAGCTTTTTTATTGGACCTTCATGAACCAGCACCAGGTGACCTGCTGGTGCTGGTTGATGATGTCCTCCTGCTCTACCAGCAGCTTCACAGACGTTCAGCAAACCCTTAGAGTTCGCTGCCTGTTGCTGGTTGTTTGCAGGAGGCGGTCGGTTCAGGTTCAGGTTTGTTGGTACAGCAGCTTCCTGCGGAACCGGAACCGACCGTCAGCCAGGATCAGCAGCAGGTGTTTTTGGTAGGAACCTCTGATCCCAGCTGCTGACTGAGACGTTCAGGCACATTCCTGGTGTCAGAGACGTGTTCGCTCTCAGCCCATGACCCCAGTCACAAAAGCTCTGCCTGCTTCAACTGCATTCTGCAGCGTGTTCTGACTCTGCCGGGAGCGTCAGCTCCAAACGGATCAGCTCCAAACGGATCAGCGCATCGGAGCGAACACGACGTGAACGAAGACAGACAGCTGCATGGTTCCAGCCTTCCTCCCTGCGGCCAGAAAACGTGCCGCTTCAGCAGAATGTGCCATCCAGGAGGGAAGCGGATCATGAGGCCTTCCACGGCGTCAGGCTGAGGAGAGGCGCGGCTGCGTCTGCAGCAACAGGCAGATAGCTGCTGTGGGTGTGGACCGCCACAATATTTATCTAAGAGGTTCTGCTCCAGCAGAACAGCTGCTTTACATTCTGATCCAGCCTCTGCAGATAAAGCTGCTCACACCGCGGCTTCAGAACCGCTGCAGCATCTCTGGGTTCCTCTGGAGTTCTGCTCCAGTTACAGACGAGGTTCTGATGGTCATGCAGCTGGTTTAATGATTTCCTGGTAAAACTGAGCAGAACCTCACCAACCCATTTCTGCTTTGGATCTTGTTCTGTTCAGCACCAGCTCAGAAAGGTCCAGCCTGGTCCTCCCTGCAGCTGATAAAGGAGCTCAGGGTTCTATTCCCTCAGGACGGGTCAGAACCTCCTGTCTGAGGTCAGCTGCAGTTTGCTGTGGTCTCAGAGGTCTGGGCCTGGCAAATGAAGCCAGTGGTTCTGGAGCAGAACCTCCAGCTGCTGCACATCTCCTCCTCCATTCACCAATCAGAATGGGTAAAGATGGCGGTGCTGGTTCTGGCAGTTTAAATCATTTGGATCAGCTAATTCCCTCCTGGGCCCGCAGACAGAGCAGCAGAACGTGTGCAGACGTGTGAGCCACACGCTGACACGCCTCTGCTGCCTAATTACACCTGCCACGCTCAGAGATGTTTGGTCTGCAGCTTCTGGAACCAGTTTCTATTTCTGTTCAGCACCAGAGAAACTCAATAAATGCATCAGAAACTCTGCAGAGAGAAATCATTTTCACACGGCAGCACATCTGGTTCTGAACGGCTTTTATCCCATCCACACGTTTTTGTCCTATTTTCAGTTTAATGAGTTTCTGCAGATAAACGGTTTCAGAACTAGAGTCCTGCTGCTGACCGGCAGACATTCACGTGCACACCCCTACATGCACGCCCCTACGTGCACGCCCCTACATGCACGCCCCTACGTGCACGCCCCTACGTGCATGCATGTTGCTGTACTCACATAGGCGTCTGGGAAGGCTCGGTACTTGGACATCAGGCTAAAGTCTGGTTCATCCCGTTGGCTCTGGAACTGGGGGCCTCCCTGCACGCCGCTGAACTGGGGGCCTCCCTGCACGCTGCTGAACTGGGGGCCTCCCTGCACGCCGCTGAACTGGGGGCCTCCCTGCACGCCGCTGAACTGGGGGCCTCCCTGCACGCTGCTGAACTGGGGGCCTCCCTGCACGCCGCTGAACTGGGGGCCTCCCTGCACGCCGCTGAACTGGGGGCCTCCCTGCACGCCGCTGAACTGGGGGCCATCCAGGACACTTCTGAACTGGGGCATCTGTGGCGGGCCCTCACAGCTGAGGCTCCTCTGCAGGACCCCCGGCTCCAAGTCGGTGAGGGGCCGTTGCAGGTCGATGGGGTCCCTGCGGCTGACCAGGCTGGTGGGGCCGTTGGAGGTGGGGGACAGGGAGGACAGCCAGCTGGTCCGGGCCCCTGGGCTGGAGTCCCCGGCTCCGTTCTGGGAGCTCGATGAGGAGTTGATGAGGAAGGAGAGACGCTCCAGACGGGACCCCTTTGCGTCCCTGCTGGGCCCCACGTCCCCAGGCTCACTCAGTCTCATGGCTGAGGGCCCGGTCTCCGGCAGGGAGAGGGCGCGGGCCAGGGGCCGGTTGGCGCTCCCGTTTTCCAGCTTCTGGTCCGAGAATGAGGAGCGGTAGTTTTTGAAGAGCAAGCTGCTGTCGAGGCGAGAGCTGGTGGAGGGAGACGGAGGGGGCCCGGTTCCGTTAGCCAGAGAGGAGGCGGGTTCCTGAGGAGGACGAGGTCAGAGTTAGAGAACCGAGCCGCAGATTCAGGTTAGTAGAAGAAAACTAAACAGAACATTTCACTTTCTAACAACTGAATTTTGTTTCACTTTAAAGATCCAGGAACCAAAATCAATTGGAGTTCCTGGATCAGTTCCTGGATCAGTTCCTGGATCAGTTCCTGAATCTGGGTTCTGGATCTGGGTTCTGGTGACCCGTCCAAACGGTCCTGATGCAGCAGCTGCTGTCAGAACTCACAGTTCACAAAATCAGGCTGAATCTAAGACACCAGCAATTAGCCTGGACCAGACCGGGACTAAACCCGGAACTGAACTAGACCGGACCCGGTCCAGAACCGGACCCAGTCTCCGTCCTGCTCGGCTGACGTGTGTGCGTTACCTGGCTCTTCTTCATCAGCTCCAGCGGGGACATCTTGTCCCTGATGGGGTTCTTGTTGAGGCCCAGGTCAGCCGGCAGCGCGTAGAGCGGCTTCTGGGGCTCCTGTGGCCCCTGGGAGGGGGCGCTGAGGGAGGGGGCGCTGAGGGAGGGGGGCGCTGAGGGAGGGGGTGCTGAAAGAGGGGGTGCTGAGGGAGGGGGCGCTGAGGGAGGGGGCGCTGAGGGAGGGGGTGCTGAGGGAGGGGGTGCTGAGGGAGGGGGTGCTGAGGGAGGGGGTGCTGAGGGAGGGGGCGCTGAGGGAGGGGGCCAGGTCGGTGGTGATGGGGCTCACCAGGTCTTCCTTGATGGGGGGCAGGGAGGAGACCAGCGCAGGGGGGGCAGCGCGGGGGCCTGTGCTCCTGGGCCTCTGAGAGGGCCCCATGCTCTTCAGGGTGTCCATCAGGTTGTCCATGTCGTTTAAGGGGGAGTCTGCTTCAGGGGAGCAGGGGGGAGGCAGGGCAGGTGCAGGATCAGAGACCAGATCCACCAGGGTGGCCCTGAAGACTCCGGTGAAGAGGGAGTCGTCGTCGTCGGTGCTCCTGGAGGACACGGAGTGCTGCTCCTGCTCCCACTCAGACCTTCTCCACTCTGTCTCTCCTTTCAGCCGTTCCTCCTCTTCACATGCGGGAGCAGCTGGCTCCTCCTCCTCCTCCTGCAGGCTCCGCCTCCACTCCCCAGCTCCAGCAGGGCTCAGATACACAGAGCCGTCCGTCAGGCTGCTGGGAGCCGAGGAGGAGGAGGAGGAGGAGGAGGAGGAGGAGTCCGGGAGGAGGGACCTGCTGGAGTTGTACTGGGTCAGGCCCTGAAAACGGTTCTTCCACTTGTACTCCGCTTCTGGGTCGGGCTCCTCGGTCCTGCTGCTGGTTTCAGTGGCAACCAGCGACACTTTGTGGAAACGGGATTTAGGTTCCTCCTCCCTGGGAGGAGAGGAGTTCTTCAGGGTGGTGCTCAGGCTGCTGAAGCCTGAATTCATCCTGTCATCCGGTTCTGGTTCTGGTCCTGGTCCTGAATGCTGGAAGCTGTGGGGACACAGAGAGACAGGAGGTGATGAAACAGCGGTCACATGATCAGGCTCAGGGTCCTGATTGGGTCAGGCAGCTGAAGGACGCCAACATGAAAACTAACCAGGAAGTTCTGACCCAGAGTTCAGAACCACTTCCATCAACAAACATTCCCTACGTCGCCCAGAGCAAGAATGCTGGGTGGGTCGATTAGATCAACAGAACCAGAACGCTCAGAGCACACAGGGTCCACAGAACAGCAGCAGAACCTTAGAACGTCCCTGACTGCGTCTTCATTCTGAACCAGTTTGGCCTTTTGTTCCAAACATTTTGTGATGTCACTCATGAAATCTGACAGTTCTGGTGCCGTGGGCCATGACAGCGGCTCCGTCTCGCCTCCAGAGCGAGTTGGACCAGTGGAGTCTGATCTATCGATTTTCAGGCTAGCACTTTATTAGCTTAGCATTCAGACCAGAGATCGTCAGGTGTCCTCAGAGGAGAGGACATGAGGACGTCACAGAGGCAGGAGACGTTCCAGGACAACGTGGAAAAAGCTCTGAAGTCTGGCTTCACCTTCATCTGACTCTGAGGAGGAATGTGGAGCAGGTGTGGCTCTGAATACCTTCTCACCGTCCAAGCAGCTGAAGCATCAAGCTGCTGTTTCATGTTCTTGAAATGAGTGCATCTGTCCTCACAGGTAAATGAGATGATCAATGGAAGGAGTGCTTAGACTCCTAAAATAAGATAATCAGATATACTTCACTGGAAATGAGATGATGGAGATGAGCTGTTCTCATTTTAACCGCAAAAAAAACTCTTATTCCATCAGCAGATCAGTTAAACTTGCAGCTCAAATCAAATGCACTCATTTAAAAGCAGTTTTTCTTATTTTTAGTCTAGTACTGCGGCTCATCAACACTAAATGCTGCCATCTGGTGGCTTTAAAGCCAACTACACCCAGCTGCTGCTCCACAGGAGCAGGTGGCCTTCACGTTCTTAACCTGAACTTACTGCCTCACCTCCACCCAGCTGGACACCTCTGGGCCAAAAGGCCTTCATGCATATTATTAAGAAACAGGATCTAGTTTTAAGGTGCTTTAAATCCTGGAGATAGTTTTTTTTTTAATCGCACCTAAATTCCAGGTTTTACCACAGGAACCTAAGTAAAGCCCAGCTTTTTGGTATTCAGCCCCAGATTATTAGGGGTCCCATCCACCTGGAGGCGCGCTGAGCTACCCAGCAGCTCGTTAACGGACCCTAAGCTAGCGTTGCTCTCTGTAGATCCTGCTTCTCTGAACAGAGACACTTTACAGACACAGCCGAGCATCCCGGCCCTCCCGGAGGCCCAGCTTCAGCTCCGCCACCACTGAAATGTTCCCACCACGGCTGAACAGGAGCTTTAATGTTCCTTCTGAGGCTGAGGAACCAAGCGTTTCAGCTGCTTCGTTCCTCCCCGTGTGATGATATGTTCAGGTGTGGGAACCAGCTCAGCAGTCGCCTGGAGCTTCATTCCTTCAGCTGACGTCTAAATGCAGCTGTGCTCTGAGTCTATATGCAAATTAGCTGAAGGCTCCTGCATGCATTACGACGCGCTGCAGAACCAGCTGCAGACCTTTGTCCTGCATGGAGCCGCCATGTTGAATGTTAGCAGCTTCATCTCGTCCATTTCTGCTCCTCATCCTGCAACACGGTCCAAAGGACGGCTGGGATGGATTTAAAAAGTTTATGATTCAAGCTGTAAAAACGTTTGAAAGGTGAGAAGGGTCTTCATGGTCCTCCTTCTGCCGAGCAGAACATCATGAAACCATCAAGGAGTCTGGAGGACTTTCAGGGAGCATCTGGACAGCAGTGATCTCTGGTCCTTCTGAGGGTTCTGAAGGACCAGGAACCTCAGGGACCAGAGATTGTTCTGGAGAACCTTCATCCAGAGGAGGAGTCAGCTTCTCTGGGCTCAGAGGCTTCTGGGATGGACTATCATGGACCATCATGGACCAGATCTCCAGGTGTTTGGTGGAGAAAGAGGAACCGGTCCCTGCAGCCAGGCTCTGTGATGGTAGGAGGTTGGATCACGGTCTGGCTTTGGATCATCTCCTCTCCTCTGATGGCAGCATTGAAGCAGGAAAGTCCAGCAGAGGTTCTAGAGCAACATCTGCTGGAGTTCTTCATGACGGGATCCTCAGCATCAGCGTTTGGTGGTGGGAGATGAAATGGAAAAACTTTTCTGGGACTGAAGTGCAGCAGAACTAGAAGTGAAGGAAAGACTAAGACGTGTTCGGTTCTGTCTGAGGAGTTTGGACCTCCAGGAAGCCACGACCGGTTCTTCTTGCAGCTTTAATGAGTTGCTGGGAACTTTGTGCTGCAGGAAGCTCAGATTAAATCAGAGGTTCTGATGAAAATGCAAATCCAGACAAGATAATTAAACGGCAACAGCGTCTGTTTCTCTACCTGAGCTCAGACCAGCAGGCTGAAGTTCTGGAGCCGGTTCTGGTTTCATCAGAACATTTTGTTCATTTCCAGCCTTTGCTCCCTTTTCTGTTTAAAACGGCTTTTTCCTCAGGTTAATGTGATGAGCTGACGATCTAATCGGATCAGAACCTGACTGAGCCCAGTGAGAGCCTGGCCGTAAATCAGCTGCTCACCTGACTAACAGGTAGACGGACTCACCTGTGGTCCCGTTGACCCGCGGCCTCGGCTGGGTGCAGGTGAGGAGGCGGTGTGCACGGTTCCGTGGCTGACGGCTGCTCTGACACCTGTGGTGGCGTCGCAGCGTGTCCGTCTGCGCCCTGAGTCACGGGTCCCGCCCCCTCAGGTGTGCGGGAGGCGGCGGCGGCAGCGTCAGGTGTGCGTCCTGCAGCAGCGTCAGGTGTGCGTCCTGCAGCAGCGGCAGGTGTGCGTGAGCCGCGCTCATCCTGGCCTCCGGCTCCGACCCGGCGCCGCTCTCCGGTTTCTTCGGGTCTCCTGGTGTCAGAAACTGGAAACTTTGCCTGCAGGCTCGGGGCGCTCTGCTCCTCCGTCTCCACGTCTCTGGCCTGCTTTCCCTCCCCCGCCGGATCAGAGGAGGGCGGGGCCGAGTCGCATTCCTGCGGCCCGTTTACCTGCTGAACCGGTGCTGCCAGCAGCCCCTCCCCTCTCACCTGTGCCGGCTCTGATTCCTCCTCCTCTGGCTTTGGTCCCAGCGTGAAGTTTCCGTGGAGCAGCAGCGGATCCTCTGACCTTTGACCCTCAGGTGTCTTCTGGGTGCGGGTGTGAGCCGCCCCCCCCTGCTGGGCGCCCCCCCCCTCAGGCAGCATCTCCTCCTCTCCGCTCTCCGGCTCGTCCTCCTGAGCGCTGAAGTAGGTGCTGCCTTCGTCCGAGCCCAGGCTCAGGTAGGCCGGACTCAGAGCTCGGTCCGGTTCTGGAGGTTCTGGGGAACTCTGCGTTTGGGTTTCCCCCTCCTGGCCGTTCATTCTGTGATCCTGGGGCGAGGACTCGGCTGGGAACGGCCGTCTGAGCAGGACCGCTCGGCGTTTAGAGCAGGAAACCCGAGAGCCCGTCCCCGGAGACGCTCCGGAAACCCGAGAAGCAGCCGAGTCCGGAACAAGGCCTGCGCTGTGCGCCGAGTCCGGAACCGGGACCCGAGAGGAGCTGCACACCTGGGCCGAGGGAGCACAGGTGGGATTGGCTTCACCTGCGGCGGCGCCACGTGACAGCAGGGGGGGCTGGACCACAGGCGGTTCTGTCTGGGAGGCAGAACCTCTCTCTGGGTTCTGGGAGGGAGGTTCCTCAGAGCCGAGCCGTGGAGCAAAGAGGGAACCCTGGCTGGTGGGAACCCGGGTCGGTTCAGAGCTCATGGAGACAGAATCAGGGTCAGAACTCTCAGCTGAGATCCGGTTGCTGCTGACGGAACCGGTCCGTGGGTCCGGTTCAGGATCCAGAGAACCAGTGAGACGTAGAGCTTCTCCAGGAGCTGAACCTTCAGCTGAGTCCTGCCTGGACGGCGTGGTCCTCGGCTCGGCAGCCCGGGTCAGAACCACAGATTGGGTTCCAGAGGTCACCTGATGTTCAGGTTCTTCAGGACCTGAATCTGGACTCAGAGGAGCATCGGGAACGTTCCTGTCAGAGCTGCTGGTCTTCAGGAGCAGCTGGGGGGTTCCTGACGCCTCCTCTGGCTGAGGGTGTGCTGACGCAGCCGAGCCGTAGTTCTGCAGGAGGTCTGGGTCCAGACCCGGTTCCGCCTGCTGGCGCTGGAGGCTGGGAACGGTTTGTGTTGGAGCAGGAGGAGCAGGAAGGTTCTCCGGCTCCTGGGAGGAAGGATCTTGAAGCTGAAGCTCCTGGATGGAGGCGCTCTGAGCGCTCGGCGTTCCTTCGGGCCAGCCATCGGAGAGGTTCTGGTCGGGTTCTGGCCGGTTCCTGGGGCTGAGGAATGATCCGAGAGGGAAGGAGAAGTACGCCTCAGATCGATTTGAAGACAGAGGAGGAGGAGACGGGATGTCGAAGGTGCCGCTGGTGTCGAGCTCGGGTTGAGACAGACTGAGCTGCATGTTGGAGCCGGTCGGATCCGGATCCAAACGGGAGCCCGGGTTCTGTGAGGAGATCAGGAAGAGGTCCACATCAGTCAGTGAAACAGAACCATGGTGGTTCTACCTGGAGGAACCACTGAAGAAGACAAACCTTTTCAGCTCGACCCAAAAACGAGCAGAACCAAACCTTCTGTTTGGTTCTGCTCGTGCTGGGTTTTGGTTCTGAGGTTCTTCTTCTATGGTGGAATAGTTCTACAACATCCACACCGGGTCAGATATATTCACATAACCCCCCCCCCCCCCCCCCCCTCTTCCTCAAGCTCCTGGCACCATTCTGGATGAGGATCCGGTTCTGGTCATCACGAACCGGATCCTCATCCAGAACCGTTGTTGAACTGGAGATGTTTTGACCTGCAGACGTTTAGAAACGGATCCTGAACATTTGTCCTCTCCAGCCCTCCCCATAGTTCTGGTTCTGTTCAGTCCAGTGAGGCGGGTCAGACTAAATGCTGCGGATCAGGACCGCCAAGCAGACGTCAGCTGATCTGGGCCTGTATGAATACTTCTGAGCCGGGCTGGATCAGAGAAACAATTCAAAGTTCTGGTCCGTTTAATTCTGTTGTTGGAACAAGAACGGCGGAACCTTCTGACAGAACAACCCGGCTGCTGATTGTTCTGCAGTTGGGTTTCTTCTAATCTGGACTGCTGGGAAGATCAGAACCGTAGAGAAACACCAGGTTCTGTTCAGGAGAGTGTCAGAACTCTACAGCAGAACCTTCTGATGGACCTGAGAGAGACGTTGAGACCTTACCTCCTGCTGGACATCGGCGCTGTGAAGACCAAAGGTGCTCTGTGAGACGTTCTCCTCGCCGCTCTTCCTCCTCTTCCTCAGGCCGAAGGAGAACGTAGCCAGACGTTTGGGTTTCCTCAGGTCCAACTCAGAGTAGCTCAACTTTTTGGCCTAAAGCAAAAAGAGGAATAAACACCAAAGCTTCTCTGCCCTCATGAGACTGAGAACGGCACCAAGTGGGCCGGGCTTCTAACCCAGGACCTTCTGGAGGAGAACTGCTGCCGTATGGATCCAGAACGTCTGGGACTGGGAGATGAACTAGTCTGAGCTGGAGCTGCGGGGTTCTAGGGTTCCCTCTGAGGTTCTGCTTGTCCTGACATGGAGTCGGTTCTGGTCCGTCTGGGTCTGAGGGAGCGTCTGCAGTCTGTAGCTGAAGCTACATGAAGGTGGCCATGCTTCATTTTTACCCTCAAGGTTGATTCTCAATGGTTTTAGATGAAATTAGACTTTTATTTCACTGGTTTTACCGTTTTATTTTTATTTGTTTTATTTGCTGCTATTTATCTTGTTGTTTGGGATTTAAACCTGTTTGAAGTTTTCTTTCTATTCCTGTTTTATTTGGAAACATTATTACGCTGGTTTCACTAAATTCTGTTTGTCAAACGGACGGATGATGGAGGGAGAGATGATGATGGAGGGATGGATGGATGAATAATGAATAAATGATGGATGGATGGATGAATATTGAATAAATGATGGATGGATGGATGAATATTGAATAAATGATGGATGGATGGATGGATAATGAATAAATGATGGATGGATGAATGAATAATGAATAAATGATGGATGGATGAATGAATAATGAATAAATGATGGATGGATGAATGAATAATGAATAAATGATGGATGGATGGATGAATGGATGGATGAATGAATAAATGATGGATGGATGGATGAATATTGAATAAATGATGGATGGATGGATGAATATTGAATAAATGATGGATGGATGGATGAATATTGAATAAATGATGGATGGATGGATGAATATTGAATAAATGATGGATGGATGGATGAATATTGAATAAATGATGGATGGATGGATGAATATTGAATAAATGATGGATGGATGGATGGATGGATGGATGAATATTGAATAAATGATGAATGAATGAGTGAATGAATGAATGAATGAATGAATTTGTAGAAAACTCTTTGCGGAGGTTACTCGTCTTCTGCTCTGGATAGATCTAGAGCAACCAGAACCGGTGCCGGGCCCGGCGGCAGCAGGAATCCAGTCAGACGAAGGCTCTGGCACCAGAACCTCATTCCAGCAGCAGCTCCACCCTCACAGGAAGACTGGCTGAACATGATCTGCTGCTGCGGACAACTTCTGCTTCCTGATTCAGACCAAAGGTTCTAATTGAAGCTTAGACCGAGACTCGCTAAGTGGTCCAGTACTGGACCTGCCTTCAGAACCAGAAGTTCTGCTTTCAGAACCAGAAGTTCTGCTTGGAATCGTTCAGACTGCCTTCAAGGAGGAAGAGGAGGGTGGGAGGAGATGAAGGTTCAGATGAGCTCGTCTCCTGAGGTCGGCCTATCATTGAACCCGACTGATCCTGGTTCTGACCGAGTTCAGCCTGAGTTGTATTTGCTGTGGATCAGCACCGGTGCTGATCCGACCCAAATGAACCAACAAAGGTTTCAGGAGAGATGTGACGCATCACAGCTTCTTGTTTTCACCTGAAATATTCTCTTCACTGGTTCTGACGGCCCGGCGACCCGTTCCAGGGTGGACCTGCCACAGATCCATCCAACCCGCCGCTGAAGGAGAACCGGTGGAGGTTCTGGCCTGAGGGCCACCTTGGCTGCAGAACGCCTTTCCTGTCTGCTCATGACCATCTGAGGGTCCCCTCATCCATCAGAACCACAGAACCCATCAGAACCTCATCAAGCTGCAGGGCACTGCCGCCCCCCACTGGTCAGATACAGACATGACTCCCTGAACTGAGCTCAGAACCACACAAGCTCCTGAAGACCGGACCTAAGGACCCAATCCCTGACAGAACCCTGGAGTACCGCCAACCTCTGCAGCCTGACTTCCACCAACAGGAACCTGGAGAACATTCTCTCTTCAGCTCACTGTGAACCTGGTCAGAACCACACCAGAACATCCTGAGAACCAGGACTCATAGTTCAGCATCTTCGTCCTCGATCCACAGCCAGATGGAGCAAGTGTTGAAGAAAAAGTCCAGAACTTTCTCGTTCAGACAAGTTTGTGATTCCTAGTCCTACCAAACCCGCAGCTGGTTCTGGTACCGGTCTGGTTTCCATCTCTGTAACAGCTGAGAAACAGATCCTGAGCAGAAACCTGCAGGAAGGAACCGGATCTCCAACAACCGGACCTTCCATCCAGCGGCTCTTAGACACCCAACATCTCCTCCATGATGGAGGCCGACCCAAAGCTGGAGCTGAAGACCTGGAAGATCTGTGGAGCCTCCTGCTCCTCCTGCTCCTCCTGCTCCTCCTGCTCACAGCGTGAGGAAGAACCATTTTCACGTGGAACAGAACCACAGACCCGACCCGATGGGATGAAGTCACTGACCTTTGCTCTGGACTCGGTGGTGTGGACAGAAGAAGACTTCTTCACAGAGACGGTCCTGTCAGCCTCGCTGGACTCTGCGGTACCGCTGGACTCTGCGGTACCGCTGGACTCTGCGGTACCGCTGGACTCTGCGGTACCGCTGGACTCTGCCGCCCTGACGGAGACAGAGAAACAGACCCGCTTCAGGTTCCGGCTCCTCAGCACAAACTGGACTTTCACAGAACCTCATGTCTTCTGAGAAATCCTGAGGGGAGAAAACTGAACCCAGAACTCTGGAGCTTTACCCAGACGGAGCTTCTTCACCAGTACTTCTGTACTGGACCCTCGGCGCCGTCCTGCAGGCTGGACCGGACCCTAAAAACCACAGCTGAAAGGATCTGGGTCTGAGCGGGACTTTTCTGGGCTTTGGACCTGGAACGTGGGTCGGCCACCTGAAGATCTGGATGTTCCACCCAGATAGAGGAACATCTGGCTGCAGACCTGAGCGCCTGTAAAACCCGGTTCTGAAGGATTCTGATCCGGTCCAGATGCAGCCGTTCATGTGATCGCTGTCAGGACGCGCTCACAGAACACCGCAGCAGAACTTTTGACAGTGGGGAACCAGGTTATCTGAGAAGTGGTCCAGTTGTTCTGAACTCACCCTGACCAGAACCTGCAGAGTCTGACTGATTCAGAACCAAGTTACCTGCAGATAGAACCCTTTGGCTGTCAGAGCCGAGGCCAGAGGAGCTCAGCCAGCCTGGACTCTGAGCGGCTCCCTCCCACTGAGGCAGGAGGCCAGCTGGCAGGCGGCACGGCGCGGTGCCCCCCCCCCCCCCCTGTTGACTCTGAAGGTGACGAGTGTTCAGGGTCTGCAGCTGCAGCTCCACCGCTGCCTTTCCAGAGATCAGACGCTGCTGATCCGGGTTCACATGTCATCAAGCAGCAACTATGCAAACTTTCCCTGTTTGAACTTTCAACGGCCGCCTTTCGCAGACAGGAAGTGAGCGAGAGAACAGGAAGTGAGAGAGAGAACAGGAAGTGAGCGAGGAAGGAGAAAGTGTGATTTCTCTGCGAACGGGATGAAAGGTGATAAAAGCCTTTCAGGATTTTTTCTGCTGCGTTTCTCAGATGCTCGGCTCTCATCCAGGAGTGGAACATTTTATTTAGCAGTGAAATCTTTTGTGCATCGCCATGCTCCACCACAGGAAACACGTCGACGTAAACTGAGGACGCAGAGCAGGACCGCTGAATGAAAGTATGATGCAGAGGAGGCCCTGTGGCATCAGTTGGAGGAAAGGTGAAGCTGTCAGTTTAAGAACTGCTTTGAACAACAATTAACCAGGAAGCTTGTTTAAAACCTGCTCTGAAATGAACAACAAGCCAAAATGTTGATTCTAAAGCGTGACAGAATGTCTGACTTCTGAACTCACTCATGTAAAAAGCTCAGAGCAGCTCTAATCTCTACGTAAACAGAACCAGGCTGCACCTTAAAGCCTCCAGCGCCGGTAAACCTGCAGCGCCCGGAGCAGTGCACCCTGGAGATAAATCAGGAGGCTGGAGCCTCACGGCCCTACAGGGGCCCAGGGGCCCCAGGGGCCCCAGGGCCAACAGAGGGTTGATTTCTCTCAGAGCTGGAACCTTAAACTTTAGTGTTTCTCCTTTATTCCTCATTTAAACTCATGTCTGTCATTTAAGGCTATTGCCATTAAACCGGGACTCTGGCCGCCTTGATGAGGAGCTTTTTTCTAACGAGTTCTGTCTGTCAGCGTAGCGTTAAGAAGTGTTGTCTTCATGCCAAAAGATTTCTTAAACAGATTTTACTTTCACCAGTGGAGCCTCACTGCCATAGAGCTCTGCTTGATTTATACATGCTAGAAGCTTTATTAGAATTTATGCTGGGATTATTTCATGTTCAATGGACACAGAAACAGGTAGAAGAGGAAAAAAGGAGAGAAAGAGACAAAATGCTAAATGGGAGAAAAGGAGAAAGAGAAAGAGGAGAGGAAAGGTAGAGAGTGATAGAACATCCTCTGAGTCTGCTTCTACACCTGCAGAGAGAGATATAAAGAACAGCAGAACCAGCTGATAAAGAATTACAGGAACAAACCAGGCCTTGATACCATCACTGAGGAATATACAGGATTAATTAATACGACATGTAGAAAGTGACAGCTGAAGATAATAACAGGGTTTCTGGATAGAAGTGAGTCTGTAGCACCTGGATCCACCTGCAGGTGTTGGTGAGAGTGAACTTGTGTCTGTGAGGTTTATCCATGAGGAAAATGCTCAGTAGTGGCCGTGAGGAACCAAAGACCCCCAGAGCACCAAGGCAGACGCTGGGGAACCAGAACCCCAGAGGGACCCCCAGAGCAAAGGGACCCATGAGGGGCCAGCACAGGGAAAGCTGCCCCCCCCGCCCCCCCCATCCCAGGGAAAAGCAGAGAGGAGCCCCAGGAAACCACCAACAGCCACGGTGAGATGAGGAGCTCCTTCAAAGGTCAGTTTATGCAACACATTCCAGGACAAAGTTCCTGGTTGTAAATTAATCAGCTGGGGAGACAGAAACTGTGACAAACATCTGCGCGGACAAAGAATCATTTGTCTCGTTTATTGGTAGCTAGTTGTGAATGCAGCAGGCATGCAGAGAGGCAGGTTCCTCCGCGTCTTCCACTGAAACACCTGAGCAGAGTCATAGTCAGGGTGTGGTCCACAGAGGAACGTCCTGCAGCAGCTCACACACCTCCAACATTCATCCATCCATCAGGCCTGAAGTCTGCCGTCTGTCACATAACATCCAACCTGGATTACAGCTAAATCCTAAACTAAAGCAGACAGAGGGGGAACTCTGATCCTCTGTCAGCAGACGAGGTCTGAATATTATCTGAAGTTTGACTACTGCTCTGAGCTCAGTGGGTCGCACCTGAAACCCGGATCCAAACGCTGGTTCTGATGCTTCCAGCCAGACTTTCTAAAGATCTCATTTTATTTCACACCTTTGTTGTTGCTGTAGTTTAGAGGCAGACGGAAGACCCACCGATCATGAGAAGTTTCTTAAAGAGCGTCTCCTGAACACAGTTGAGCTTAAAACTGGTGTTTGGTGGATTTTCTGGACGGAACATGGAGTCAGATCCTACAGCCTTCTGGACATGAGCTGCAAAGAGACGCTCTCTGCTCTACGCATGTTTTAGTAGATTTCTGTGAGAAGGCTGTGCTGATACACCATGTCATGCAAAGGATTATGGGATTCCTTAAGGCTTCTCAGCACTGGTAAGGGACAACAGTGGGTTTCTAGACTAAACCAGCTGCAGGAGGAAACATCCAGGCTCCTTTCCTGCCTCCTTCCTCATTGACTGATCTATTCAGACTCTGATCATGGAGACGCTGATGGACTTCTGCTGTAGAATCTATTAGAGTGTTTGGATTCAACCGCAGTCTGACAGCCCAACAGGACAAAAACTACACAGACCATAAGGCTCAGCGACCTAACAGCTGTTCATGGAAATAATGTTACTGATATATTTTATCATGAATAGGCCATTTAATTTCATCAGATATCCTACATTAACTTCTTTCAATGAGTTTTAGAGTCTCTGCTTAGTGTTTTAAACACAAACAATATCCTCATTAATAATTAATGCCTCTATTAAAATCTGACAGCAGGTGAACATTGTTCCTCAAAGGCTGCTGACAAAGTTTCTTCCTCCATGCTGCTCTGCTGCTGCAGGAGCCATGGCTCAGAGAAACAGCGCCCCCTAGAGTCAGAGTCTGACAGAACACATTAATGCTTTAACTTATTTCTACCAGCAGCTCCAAACAAACGGGTTCTCCTTTAGAACAGCAGCAGCGTTCCCTTCCTGGAGGCTGATGAGCTTCAGTTCCTCATCAGCCTCCATCAGCAGATGCTGCTGCTTTGGTCTGAAGGGTGGAGCAGACGGCTCCTCCATGGCAGCATCAGTGACTCTGGGATCGACCTCCTGGTCTGCTAGACAGCCGGGGACATTTAGCCGGATTACTACACCTGGCTGGACTTAGTCGGACCTACTGAGCCTGGACTGGGCTTTGAGGAACGATGAGGCCGGCGCTGACCACGCCGTGTTAAACCGAGCTTTAGCCGGGATTAATCTGGGATTAGCCGGGATTAAACTGGGATTAAACTGGGATTATACTGGGATTAGCCGGGATTTCCAGGCCTCAGGTCCAAACTCCACAAGTTAAACTGACTTTCATGTTAAACTCTGAATTAAAAAGGTCTTAATGTTGAGCAGGGATGGTCTGAGATCAGTGAAGTTGTGATTTGTTTGAAGCTTCCTTCAAGATCCAGGAGGAAACTAAAGGTCTTGCATCTACAGAAGGTTCAGTGGGACTCGGTCCAAACTAGGACAGACGTATCTGCTCAGCTTCCAGTGAAAGGAGGCAGTCTGAAGAAACATCTGCAGGACAGAAACCAGCTCTGCCAGGCCTGCATGGGAGACCAGCATGTTACTGTGATCAGGACTCCATGTAACATCTGGAGAACTTCAGAGAACCATCAGCAGCAGCAGCAGCTTCTCAGTCCAAAGAACAGAAACCATGGGACTGAACTCCACAAAAGACATAGTCATACCAGAACTAAAACAGAAGAGCACCACAAAGCCTTGAGGAGACCAGCTCACTGCAGAGAGACAGAGGATCTTCTGTGGACAGATGGGTCCACCCCTGAGGAACAGAACCAGACGGTTCTTTCAGTAGAAGAGCTCAGATAAATGATGGACTGCAGTCTGTGCTGCACGTTGGAAAACATCTTTCTTTTCTGTTTGGGAGGACCGACGTCTCCATGGCCGAGAACAGGAGACGTCAAGCTGTGAGGTTTTAGGTTCTGCTGCTCTGAGAAAAACATTTTACGAAGGAACTCAAAGATGCTCTGACTCATAATGAAGCTCTTCTCACATTTCTCCTGGTTCTCCTGGTTCCTTCTGGACAGAATGAGCTGTTCTTGTTTAAACCTCTAGAACCATGTCACTGACCTTCATGCACCACCAAGGAGACCCAGCCGGGGAACCCAGCCGGGGAACCCAGCCCAGGAGACCCAGCCAGGGGACCCAGCCGGGTTCTGGAGCAGAGCTTAATGTGGGTTTCTTATTCGTTGATGGTCACTTCTACAGCCGGCCCTTTTGCACAGAGCGGTTCTGAAGGCGCGTCCAGCCACAGTGGACCGGATGGTTCTGAGGTGCTTTAAAGGTCCAGTCAGAACTGAGCTGGTGGGAGTAAAGCTCTGAGCAGGAAGCTGAGGAGCTTCAGGAGATGGAGAAGTTCCTCCAGGTTTCTTCTCCAGACAGGAAGCAGCAGGCTTACTAGTTCCGGTCCTGCCTGCTGGGGCTGATAAGAGGAGCAGCTGCTGGGCCACCACTCATCATGATGCCGGCCCAACAGAACCAGCGCTGCACGTTTAGGTGAAAGCATGAGCCGGAACCGCCTCCAGCAGAACTTACCTGACCTCCTGCTGCCGCTCAGCCTCGTTCTTCGACCTTATCTTCAGCTTTGGGAACTTGAACCTCCTCCTGTCCTGTTCCTTCTGCGCAGACTCGTCCGGACCCGCCTCGGTTCTGGAGAACAGGTTCTTCAGAGCGGTTCTGGAGGACGCCTTCTTGGCCATGTCGGACAGTCGCTGGCTGCAGATGACAGCTGCTGCTTCTCTTTGTGAGCAGAAGCGCGGCTCAGGTGTGGAGACACGCCCTCCACCAGGAACCCCCCCACCTGCAGGGTGACCGGACACCTGGAAAACACGGAACCAGAGCCGCTCTCCGCCCTACGCAAAGAGCCGGACCCGGACATGAGACCAGAACCACACAGAACTCCGCTGATCCGGATGCGTTTACCTTGAGGTTCTGCAGCACAGAGCAGAATCATGATCCTCATTTTCTATGATTCATAACATTTTATGATTTCAAAGCCTCTTCATCCTCCAACCACAGCCCAGTGGACATGACCCAGACATCTCCATTTAGTTTAGCTACACAATAAATGCTCTTCTAATTAAATATGGTGACTCCAATTATGCAGTTAAATAAAAGATAAACAGGTGAGCAGGGTTATGGTAATAATCCAGACTTTATTGTCATTCAGCTGCACATCCACATTTCAGCTACATTTAGTTGTAAGGCTCTGAGTAAAAACTGCAGTCCAAAGAGGAAAATGATAAATATCAGTGTTTGTCTAACTAAACAGACATTTTATATCGAAAGGTTCTGTGTGAGGTGATATAAACAGTGTGATTAAAGCAGCAGGTTTACAGCAATGGATGCACCGCATCAATAAGAATCCAGAAGCTTTGTGTCACCATAATAATATTTTGATGAGGCAGACATCAGCTCAGGATGCACAAAAATACACACACACACACACACACACACACATATATATATATATATATATATATATATATATATATATATATATATATATATATATATATATATATATATATATATATATATATATATATATATATATATATATCCAGGTCAAAAACACAGCAGTCTGTAATACTGTGCAACACATTTAGTTACAGAATTGTGCAGACAGGTCCTAATAGAAGGTTATAGTGCAGACTGTCCCAGTTTAAGCTTATAAAACTCTACGCTGAATAAATGAAATGAGAATAAAACATGTAATCAGCTCTATAAAGCCAGGTATTTGTAAGGGGGGGGGGGGGGGGGGGGGGGCAGGATCCCCCTGGTGCCGTCTCTGATGACCTCACTGTGTTCATGTTAATGATGCTCGTTGTGCTGATAAGATCAGGCAGACATTTTAATGTTTAGACAACATTTCTGTCCAGCTCTACATAACAGAGGATTAGATTTATCTGCTTTTAGTCTGTATTTTGAATTATGTAGTAAAATCCTTCCTAAACAGCTTCTTAACTGGAGACTCAGTACGCAGCAGGGAGGCTGAAGGAGCCCAGGTTCCTGGGGGCCTCTGCTGACCAGGAGCCCTCAGCTCACAGCCGGCGGGAAACAAAGACTTGATTCCTCAGGAAGTTAAAGCGCGCCCACCTCCATCTGGAGAACCTACTGCACGGTGTGCTTCTCCAGATGTTCTCAGGAGAACAGCTGGGCCCCTTCTGCACCACTAGCGGCTCTGGACGCACCTGCTATATCCTGGCCCTGCTGAACCAGGATCCTCAAGACAGTTTGCTTCAAAGTTCTCTCTCTGAACCCAGCAGGTTGCATCCAGTCGTTGACTTTGCAGCAATCCCTCATAGTGAGCATGCATGAAGCGACAGTGGAGAGGAAAACTCCCCTTTAACAGGGAGGAGAACCTCCAGCAGAACCAGAACCAGGCTCAGTGTGAACGCTCATCTGCCTCCACCCACTGGGGCTTAGAGAAGACAGAGCAGAGACACAGAAAGCTCAGAAGCTCACATTGACCCAGGAGTACTTTCTATGTTAGAGAAGACAGAGCAGAGACACAGAAAGCACAGAAGCTCACATTGACCCAGGAGTACTTTCTATGGTAGAGAAGACAGAGCAGAGACACAGAAAGCTCAGAAGCTCACATTGACCCAGGAGTACTTTCTATGGTAGAGAAGACAGAGCAGAGACACAGAAAGCTCAGAAGCTCACATTGACCCAGGAGTACTTTCTATGTTAGATGGTAATAGAGGATGATCTGCCTCCCCTGATGATGTCACAGCTAACAGAACACCTGACCAGGTGTACCTTCTATGAAGAGAAAAATGACAGAGAACAAAAAGTTAAAAGCTGAAATAACAACAAACAATGCAGATTGGAGAGCAGTAGGAGAACTCAGCAGAGAGAGAGAAATAGACCCTGATGTCCTCCAGCAGCCTAAGCCTATAGCAGCATAACTATAGAGATAGCTCAGGGTAACATGAGCCACTCTGACTAGAAGCTTTGTCAAAAAGGAAAGTTTTAAGATTAGTCTTAAAAGTAGACGGGGTGTCTGCCTCACGGACCAAAACTGGGCTAAAAATGAATCTCAAACAGGTTTCCAGGGTTTCCTTCCTTCAATGATGCTGAAAAACTAGTCCATGCATTTGTTACTTCAAGGCTGGACTATTGTAATTCTTTACTCAAACCAAAACAGAGCAGGTTTAGTCTCAGACTTCACTGTGGAGCCTCCAGAGGCAGGATGAGCTTTACTGCCATGTGGTGTTTTACACCACTGAGGAATTAACTGTGGGCTAATGTGCTACGCATAGACAGTCATACAGCATGCTCAGACATATATTTCTATACATAAATATGTATATAAACATACATATACATACAAACATATACACATAAATACAGATTTAGCTACATATAAGCTCAGCACTCCCATGTCAGAGGTTTGATTTCTTTTGGTCTCAACACTTTGCTGAAAAGTTATTCAGTGGGAATAATTAGTTAAATTAATATTGTGATGCTAAATACATGTGATGATGATTGAAGAGTGAATAAAAGTATGAGAAGCATCATAAAAGTGGATTTTTACATATTTTGCAGCATTGTCAGCGGTCCAACAGCGACCTCTGGTGGCCATGCAGCCCGTCCAGCATCAGGCTGCAGGAACCTTTCCCTCCTCATGATGGCGCCACCTTCTCCTTCTCTGCCTGTCTCCGTGACGCAGCCGCAGAGTGAACGTGACTCAGGACCGCCAGCTGAGAATTACCCGAACCGTCCACGAGATTCTGTTTCCTTCTCAGTGACAACACACCGGGACCTGCCCAGAAACTCAGGTTCTGTCCGGCGGTTCTGTACAGAGAACCGTTTCCGGGCCTGAAGGCACAGGGGGGGGGGCATAGTGCCAACCAGAACCTTCAGTTTCCTGCTGCTGGTCCTGTCTGAGTGCCGCCTGTCTCTGACCCGGTCCAGACCCAAAGCCTGCTTTGGACCAGGTTCAGGCCCGGTTTATACAGTCTCTGACCCGGGCCTGGTTCTGACCCGTTTCATTGTGGTTATTTCCTGCAGGTCAGCTGACTGACACTTCCTGCTCCTCTCACAGGAACGGCTTAAACTGCTTTCTGCTCACAGGAACCTTTGGACCCACTTAGCCCACGGCTGCAGCTCCACGCAGCTCCACGCCCACAGGGGCCAGAAACCACGCAGCTCCACGCAGCTCCACGCCCACAGGGGCCAGAAACCACGCAGCTATCCTGAGCATCTGTTGATGATGATGTCAGCCACATGAAGTTAAAGTGAAAGACACACCCCCGCCCCCCCACAGCTGCTATCAGGCCGCAGATCTTTCTGCTGAAGTCAAACAGAAAGCAGTGGAGCTTACAGCTTCAACGATAGTTGGTGATTTTCCAACAGAGGCCACTTCCAAGTAACCAGGACAAAGAGGCGGGAGGGGGCGGGCCTTTGTTTACCTGCTCAGGTAGATCCAGGAGAAAGCTGTTTTTTCTCTGGCATCTCAAACATTTTCCCTGTAAGTCTGATGTGGAAACAGTTCCTGCCTGAAGCCTCTTCGTTCCTTGTTTTAAGCAATCTGAGCCGGTTCTGAAGGCCCTGATGGGAACCTTCAGCACCATGGTCCATGTCAGCAGAACCACGGAGGTCTGCCTGGTTTTAGGATGGCGTGCCCTGCCGGGTCCAGATTCTGGAATAAAACACTTTCTTGGTTCTGGTTTAACGTAAATGAAACTCCTGACCTGAACCTGACCTGACAGCTGATCTAGATCACACGGATCTCTAAATCTGGGCTGTCCTGTCAGCTTCTCTAAGATTTAGCGCTAAAACAGCATCTGCTGCGGTTTTTCATTAATAATGGAAAAGATTCAGACTTTGAAGAAGATGAGTAATGAAAGTTGGACCAGCTGGAATTAACTCCCGACACTTCCTGTTAAACCTGTCATTGTCTATAACCGACTGCCTCCTAAAAATAAGCCTCTGAGTGAATTTCCAGAGTATTCAGCGCCTGATAACGGCTACGTTCCTCTTTTCTTGCCATTGTTTCCTCTCCCTCCACATGGCTGACTCACTTGCTGCTATCGCCCGGTCCGAGGAGCTCAGAGCAGCAGCAGGAACCGTCCAGCGCCTGGTTTCCTGCCGTCACGCCGCAGCGTCCTGGAACCGACCTGCTGATGGCGTGGCTGGGAGCCGCCGCTCTCAGGAGGGGCGTCCGGTTTGCAGGACGCACAGCTCTGCTGCAGCTGCTGCACCATGGAAGCTGTGCTGCTGCAGCTGCTGCACCATGGAAGCTGTGCTGCTGCAGCGTTTGCAGGTTTTCTATTGCATTTATACATTTCTGATTACGGTGACATGAATCAGTTCCCCTGTCACAGCTCCTCTGACAGCTGGGAATGCATCTCCATCAGGAGATGGAAGGCCTTGAAGCCTGAAGCAGAGAAAGAGGAAAAACATCACAGAGCTGCAGGAGCTGTGACTGCAAGCCTTCCGGTTCTGGGAACTGCGGTACCGGGAACTGTGGGCTGACTCAGTGGTTCCATTGTTTAGGAAGAAGGACTCTGGACTTCAGGCGACGGGATTCTGGCCGTCTCCTCCAGACTCTGGGACCCTGAGCTCCAGTGAAATGAAAACTTTAATCTGAAAAGACGACTTTGGACCACTGAGCAACAGTCCGGTTCTGTTTGTTCTTGGGTCAGGGGGGATGGTTCTGACATTGTTTCTGGGTCAGGAGTGTATTAACATGAGGAATGTGGTCAGTGTTAGTGTGTGGCGGGTCCAGAGCTTCTGTCCCCGTCTTGTTCATCTCCCCCAAACTCTGGATTTTCCTTCCCAATCCTCTCCAGGCTGCAGGTTCCCTGTTCCTGCCCCACTTTTTCCTTCCACTCAACTTTCCTCTCCAGCAGCGACTGTCTGAGGCGCCGCTCCCTGCACACGGTCCGGTCAGCAGTTGTTCCTTAATGTTCTGCCTGGTTCCTGCGGTTTCCTCCTCCAGGTCTGAGTGTTCTGGAGCTCCTGCAGGAACGTCGCCTTCAGCCGGACCTCCAGGAGGAACAGCTGGTTCTTCTCTGATGAGGCGGGCCTCGGTGGTCCGAGCACCAAGTCAGGGTTGTTGTCTCCTGACCAGCGGCTCTGATAGTTGGAGCAGTTAGTCAGAACCAAGCCTCAGAACTGCTGCCTTCAAAAACCCGGATGATCCATTCAGGAAGCTGACGGGTCATCAGTGTTCTCAGCTGCTGATGGTTGGACCAACAGAACCACACGTTGGTCTTCAGGTTCTGTGGTTCAGGAAAGGCAGAAGTTCTGGAGTCTCCTGGATCTCCGGGTCGTGGTTAGGGTTGGATCTCTGCAGGCTGTTCTCCGGCTCCTCCGTATGAGAACGTTCCTGTCAGCTTCGGTACTGATGGTCCATTCGTGTGGATCTTATCGGACCAGAACCTGAAGGTGATGCCAGAGACGGTCCACTGTGGCTCCATGCATGCTGCAGGGTCATCAAGGGTGCTGGTTGGTTTCTGCCATCATGGCTGCGGGTCCGATTCTCGGTTCTGCTGTCCCAAATGTTCTGACCGTCATCCTGTGGAAGACGGGTCTTTAATCTCCTGATCGGGTCCAGCTGATGACCAGGACTGGTTCTGGGAGAAATTCAGAACCAGGAGATATCAGGTGGTCCACACATGCATGAGCGGTTCAGTGTCGGGTTGGTTTTAGCAGATCGGGTCGGGTTGGGTCGGTCTTTCTTCTCCTCTGACATCATGACACAGAGGTGCTGTAGTTTCTTATTTAATAAGTGTATTAATCTGTCTATAGATTCTAGAACTTTTCAGCTCATAAACTTTTTTCCCGTATATTTCCATGTAAATGTGATGCTTTCCTGCCAGGAACATTCTTTCAGCTAAAAGCTTTTCCTTGACGGTCTGCAGCCATGAGGAGAACCTGAGAGGAGGTGACCTCAGGACCTCCTCAGCCAAACTATGAGCTGCACTCATGCTGCTGGCTCTCAGCTTCAGCTTCAGCTTCAGCTTCAGCCTCAGCCTCAGCTTCAGCTTTGTAGCCTCAGGTTTCTGCCCCACCGTCTGCTTCCTGCTGGACGAGGGACGGAGCGTCTGCGTTCCACACAGGAGGCTGATGCAGCGGAGCAGCTCTGCTCTCAGAGTGGAAACTGAACCTGGGCAGCTTCAGCTCTGCTGCACCACAGCTAACTACATTTATTTAGCTGTCAGCTTAATCCATCCTAAACGAATGAAGCAACTTCTTCACATTTCTTGTTACCAGCTGAAGCTGCGTCTCTCTTTAGAGACTCCAGCTCGCTGCAGCCAACTCATAATTATTAATCGTTCTGAAAATGAATAACAATGAGTTAGAATGCCTCTAAAGGTTAGCCTGCAGATGCTAAGGTTCTCTGGGGACTGGTGGCCCTCAGGGGTCCAGAGCCAGGGGCCACCTCTGCAGGGGTAGCGCTGACTCTCTGGGACCCGAGCTGAAGCAGGAGCTGAAGCTGGGCTGTGGCTCCATCAGGTCCTCCATCAGGTCCGTCTGCAGACCCCCCCCCCCCCCTCCCTCCCTTTGTGCTGCGTTGCTGCTGAGAAGCGGCTCTGAGGGCTAAGTGATGAGGAGATGAAGCTCAGTCAGCAGCACCAGGCCCTGTCCTGAGATGGTGGATCCCCGTGGCGCTGCTCCAACGGCGGCCTGTGGTGAGCGTGCTGGCAGAGGAGCCCCAGGTTTCCTGTCACATTACAGCTTTGAAGTGTTTTTATTCTGGTCAGCGGTGCGTAGGTGTTTTCTGTGGGGTTCTCCCCCGCAGCTCGCAGCACAAGAGGAAATAGCACAGAAAGAGGCGCCGCTGCACAGCTCGAAGAAAAAGAAAGTGGTTACGATTGGAAGATTGACAAATGGCAACGCAGAAAGTCTGAGACTGAATTACTGTAAAAACTGAGCCACGATTACTGTAAGTTTGCATCAGATTTGTGTTGACTGAAAGTGTCTCGCTGAAGGGGGATCCAAGCGAAAAAGTTAGTCATTTTTCAGAGTTTCATGTTTGTTCAGGTGCAGAGATGAGAAATACGTCCAGTGGAAACAGAAGACCTTTAGAAAGGCAACAATGACCCAATAACCCATGAGCAAAGAGCAGACGGTGGCAGGTGCTGCAGACGGGTCTGTCCTGGTTTCACCTAAATCTGGGAAACTTTAATGGGTCATCACCAAATCACAGTACAGACCATCTCCAGGTCCCTCACAGACCCCACAGATCCACCAGTTCAGGCTCTGAGTTCAGGCTCTGAGTTCAGCGCCAACAGGCCGATCCGTTTCTGTTTCTACTCAAATGAAGGTGTGATTTTCATCTGATCAAAGGAGCAAACGGGTTCTGATTTAAGGACATATTTCAGGACGTTCTCATGCGGTCCTGTTAGGACACCCGGAGGATCACCAGACTTTCAGAATCGCTGCTCTGAGACTCGTCGCTGTGTTAAGAGCCAGAGCAAAAAACCAACAACCTTCCAGGTGTTCAGCAGCTCCAGGTGTGCAGCAGCTCCTGGCTGATCCCAAACACTGATCCGTCAGAACGCTGTTGTGGGTTCTATCCTCGCTGTGCCACAGGCTGAGGTGCTGCTGGGAAAGGCCTTGAGTTCAGGCAGCCTGCTGATCTGTGTGTCGAGGGATAAATGAGCCCATCAGTCCACCGGACCTCTGAAAGTGCTTGCCTGGCTCTGTGGATTGGACTTGAACCTGCCACAAATTGTAGGGGGAACCGAGATCTGGAGAACTTCAGGTGCAACAGTTGCTGAAGCATTTCTGTAGAGTGACGGGGAGTTTCATCCTGCTAAAAGAGAACAAACCATTTCTATGAAAGAAGGACTTGTTCAGCAACGTTTAGGTACGGGTTCCAGCTCAGAGGAACATTATGGACCCCAGGGTCCATGAAGGTGGATGGTGCCACCTTCATGGTGGATGAAGGGTGGAGCCACATTAATGTCGGGTGTCCAGTAAATGATCAACCACTTGGTTCAGGTACCTTCTAGCAAACAACGAAGGACAACAGTCACTGTTCTGCTTAGACCTTAGGAGTAAGCCAGAAATACCTCGTTTACTGCAGGGGGCGCCACAACGCATTATTGAAAATGATCGGTAAGAATTGTAATAAAGCCTTTGATCTAAAGCAGCACCTTCAGTACATTTCTCCTCTAAAGGCACGTAAATTACTCACATGACATCCAACATTGCCACAAATAACAAACTGGCAGAGGATAGCTGCTCGGTCAGCTGCTTGGTCAGCTGCTCGGTCAGCTGACCAAGCAGCTGACCGAGCAGCTCAATCCTCCATGTTTTCTGGCTCCTGCGTCCAGACAACTGCATCAACGTCTCCACATTGCTCACGTTGGAGCAGGAAGCTGTTATTCTGCGGTAGATCTGGCTGAGCTCCTATCCCCCTGCTATGCTGCCCCCTGTTGGTGACCTTAGGCGTCGCCAACAGGGGGCAGCATAGCGGGGCTTTTGGGCTTCTTCAGATTCGTTTGTGTTTTCCTAAATGTCAGTGCTGTTTACTAATTATCAAAACGTTATAGACATTGGTGGTGGTGAAATACTGCCTCTGAGCACAGAGCGCCCCCTGATGGCCGGTGAAGGAACCTGTTGTGTTGAACTGAAAGGAATCAAACCACCAGGGGAGCAGATGTTTCTGTGAACTGAAAGCTGTAATGATAAGAACTGATGAAGACTTACTGGAAATGTTTTAGGTGCGTTTGTTGCTGCCCCCCCCCCACCCCCCCCCCCCCCCCCCGCAGAGGAAACTGTCGTGATTCTTTCACTCTGTCATCTAACTTAGTCGGTGTAAGCTCCTGATGGAGTTTCATTGGGCACATATTGGTTTGATTTATTTATAGGAAATAAATGTGAAAAATAAAACTAGTTAGAAGAAGTTACAGGGAGTTCTCTGTAATAAAGCTGCTCTCTCATCCACCCCTCGTCCTCTGGAACAGGGTAGGTGGCTCTTCATCTCAAGGTCCAGCTGTTTATTGCTTTAGGGTTTCATGTATATATCTTGGGGTTTTTAGATGGTTTCTGGTTGTGGTTATGGTTTCTGGATGGTTTTAGATAGATTAATATATTTATGTCAGCATGTCCATCCTTCTGGTGGTTTTAACCAGTTAGTGAGACAACATCCAAGGTGCCTGTTTCCATCACTTGTAGGTCTGCTACACCTTTTGGCACATTTACTTTATTTGTGTGAACAGGGATTATTAGACAAACGTTAAAAATTGTGGACCATGCCACTTCCTGCGTATTTCTATACGTCACTCAGTCCAGCCACAGAAGGCCAGCCTGCTCTACTGCCACATTGGGGAAATTCAGGTGTGAAGGTGTGAAAACACACTGATTAGTAATATGAATAATAAGCTAACTTCATAGTAAACTCCAGTAAAAACAGATTGTGTAGCTGTAAGGGCGACAGCCAGCCGAGGCCAGAACACGACGCTCAGTATTTCCTCTGGTTCTCTGTCTGATGTCACCGTCTGTTTGATGACCTGAAGTGGTGGAAAGCACAGGTGAGACCCTAAAGGCTGTAAATACGTTCCCTCAGCTCTGTAGCTGCAGCTCGTTCTGCCCAATCAGGACGAGCTGATCCCGTGAGGCAGACGGCAGATTGTTCTTCCTCGCAGAGTGGAGGTCTGGCCTCCTTTGCTGCTCTGGGAATGTTAAGCTGTGGAGTCTAAACGTTCCTAGCTTACCTCTTGTGTCCTCTTTCCAGGAAGCACTTCTCGCTCTGGCCTTCATGTCTCCCTGTTTCCCAGAGTTCACTGCAGTCTCACCTCTGGATCTCCTCCTCTAAAACTGCTCCGCTCCCCCTGGACCGCCATCATTGCTCACCTGTACACCTGCATACCTGTGGGAGAACAGCAGGGATGTTTTTGTAAAGGCTGGCACTGTTCCTGGATAACCTTTTAGGTCACTTTGACCATGGAGATAGCTGCTATGATCTGCAGAACTACCAGATGAACCACGCCTTGACACCAGACTCACACTGGCCTATAATCGGTCAGAATGTTTCACATACACAGCAGTTGTTTAAAATCTTCCATATTTATATTCTTTGCATCCTCTGAGAGATCTCCATGTAAGACAATATGTGCATGATTTTGGTTTTGTACGCTGTTCTCTTGCTTTGACTGTGCAAAGTCATCATTTATATATATTTTAAGGAGAGACTTTAGTGTGCCTCCTACCTCCTCTTCCCCCTCATTTGGTGCTGAAAGGTCTTCCTCCTGGAACTAGAAATCAAGCACCATCCGCTCCACATCCTACCAGCCTCCACCCCAGTGGGTAAACTCAGAGGATGCTCTGACAAAGACTCCTGTCACGTCTTCATCAACCATCACTTCTGCAATAATCAGCTACTCCTCCTCCTGGCCATCCTGGAAGCCGCTCCTGAACACGGAGGAAGCAGTCATTTTCATTTGAGTCAATAAAACTTTACTACAGTCACATAATGACTAAAAGACTCCTGATTCCTGGTTCTCTTGAACAGTTTAAACCTCCAGCTGTCATCCTTTTACCAGTTAGAGTTGCTGTTGTTGACAGGAAGGCCTGCTTATCAACAGAAAGACACATTTGCTCTAATAAAACCTGTTTTCACCTTAATTTTTAAGTTTAAGTTTTAGGTGGAATATTTCATTTAAGAATAGCTCTTTTTTCCATGTGGACCCAATTCTGTCTCATAAGCAGGTTCACAGGGGATTATTCACGTTGTTTCTCCCCGGGTCTGTGTACAAAAAGCCAAAGTCATCAAATCTCTCAACATGCAGAGGGAAAAACAATAAGAAAGTATAAGACTACATGAGGTGGTGTTTGCAGTATTACAAGGAAGAGGACAGATGGGTTGTTCATCTGGACTCAGATGCCCTGAGAATCCTAAAGGCTGGGTGGAAACACTGAAACTAGATTACTGGAAACACCTTCAACAGCAGCCACAGTACGTATCTTTATATCTTTATAACCCTACATAGCAGAAGGAACTTAGAATCTAATACAAAACATCACAAGAACTGAAACCGAAATTCATTATTTGCACATGGCCAACCTGCAGCGTGGCTTAGACCACCCGTCTATAATACTAAACGAGTGAAAAACAGAAAGATGCACGATCCCCAGGAACCTAAACTAACTTAAACTAACTAAATAACTGGGGATAGAGACAGTTAATGGCTCCTAACTATTTACATCAGTCTCGATAAGGCAGACTGAATGACGGTCTGTTAAAATGCACGGCAGTAATCTCATAAACGTTACTCAATGCGTCCTACAGGAAGTGTGGAGGGTCATTTCCTAGCAGGCCTGCTGATTTCTGCAGCTGGCAGACTTCCAGGTGATTTCCCTGAACCTCCCTGATCTCCTGACACACCTGCAGACCCGCCGCAACGTCACCTGTACTCACATTTCCCCGTCGTTGGGTCCTAACCAGCGTTAGCAGGAGCTTCAAAATGCACAAAAACAAAGAAACAGGTCGACAGAGAATTTTAGTACATTTCAGATCACGGCCGTTGTTGAAAGAAGGGAAACGGAACCAAAGGTTGTAGATTTATTCCGGTGCAGTTTGACAGGGAGTCTCCTCCGCTGGGCCAGGAGAGCCTCTTTGTCCCGTCAGCAGCATCAGGAGCATCAGGAGCATCTTTCCTCCTGCCTTCCACCCATCAGGGTGCCATGTCTGGTCCGCTGGGGTGTGGAGGACATGGTTCTGGTCTCCATGCTCTTCCCCTCCAGGTACCGTCTGATGCAGGGCTGGACTGGAACCACAACGTGACCCAGGGTCCGTGAGGTCCAATCAGCTCAGTCCTCCAATCCTCATAAACAATGGCTTTCTATTCAGCATGCAGAAACTGACAAAGGTTGCTTTATATTATTCTGAAAATTGTGAAAAGTTATATTAACCCCTTTAGAAATATAGGCACTTATGCTCTAATGATTTATTTATTTATTACTTCATTTAACAAGAAATTCAGATTTAAAATCTGTTACTCAGGTGTCCTGGACAAAAACACATAAATTAAATTAAATCAAAATATAAATGAAAGGAAATACATCCAACAACATGTAAAGGCAGGAGATTAAAAGCTGTTAAATTGAATTTCTGCTTTTTAGTTTTGTGATGACTAAGTTAGCAGCTGTTTTTCCCTGTCTTCATAAAGGCCACGCCTGAATTATGTCACAGTAAATCTGCTTTGGAGGCGTTTCTTCTCACGCTCAGATGGAGAAGTTTTAATAGAACTGTTTATAAATCCACATTTAAAACCTTTGTTCTCCATTCTAAATGGTAAACATGTTCACATTTAAGGAATCAATTACAACTTCATGAACGAGACAAAGTGCAGGAAGGAAATAAACGAATGTTAAACTTCTCTGTTAAGTGCTTTTATTTTGACAGTTCCAGCAGGAAGTGACTTGTAGCGTAGCAGCTAGCTTAGCAGCAAGAAACTGTTGGAGGTAAGTTATATTTATTTAGTTCTGAAGGGATCCAAAGTCATTTAATGCAGTGGTTGTTAGTGTGAAGCGACAGCTAGTTAGGAGCCATTAACTGTCACCGTACCCAGCTAGTTTAGGCTAGTTTAGGTTAGGTTAGTTTAGTTTAGGTTAGGCTAGTTTAGTTTAGTTTAGTTTATGCTAGTTTAGTTTAGTTTATGCTAGTTTATGCTAGTTTAGTTTAGTTTATGCTAGTTTAGTTTAGGCTAGTTTAAGTTAGTTTAGGCTAGTTTATGCTAGTTTAGTTTAGGCTAGTTTAGGTTAGTTTAGGCTAGTTGAGGTTAGTTCAGTTTAGTTTAGTTTATGCTAGTTTAGTTTAGGCTAGTTTAGGTTAGTTTAGATTCCATGTGCATCTTTCTGTTTTTCACTCGTTTAATATTATTCATTAGTCTGAAGATTCTGTTCCTTCCTCCTTGTTTCCTTTTATTTAATGTTCTGTTCGTTATGGATTTAGTTCCTTTATTCTTGCCTCTGCAGACCTTTGTCATCGGTTCAGTCATTAGGGGCTTTATTTAGTCGCTGAGCATCCTTTCATGTGTGCAGCTCTCATGCTGCACTCTGGTTTATGCACGAGGCCCCTGAGGCCCCTGAGGCCCCGGGTCACCTTCTGAATATTTCCTTCAGCGATCAACTGCAGCAGCAGGTGGGTTGCTGCTTCTTTCTGCTCTAACGGTCAGCTTCAGTCTGGCAGCATTTCCCTGCATTTGTTCGTACCGCGGTAGAACGGAGCAGAACCTGCTACGTCGTCGTTGGGCCCTCCGCTGCCACTTGTTTCGTGCAACCTTTCTTGTAATTCATAGAAATGCTGAAATCAGAGGCATTTTCAGGGACAGGCCATCTAATAGAGGCACTGTACCCTGAGGTAAGGACGTCTGGCCCCCATAGGGTTGTAGCGTTAGCTTAGCATGTAGCAGCAGTCAGGGTTTAGTTTCTCTTGTCTGTCTGCCTCATAGGAAAAGTTCCTGCCCAGCAGCTGATCTGAGCTGCAGGGAGGCTGAGAGCTGCTCTGCGGTCCCAAGGGCCACAATTAGAGTAAATGAGATAATTTTATATCGATTTAGACGCAGATAAGTATGTGAATAATCTAGTGATTTTTTTCCAGTGATAATATGGGGATAAGGCTTATTTGACGACTCTGGTGCAGATATCTGCCTGTTAGCAACACCTGCATCTGGCCAGAGGTCCTCCGTGTTTGACAGGAGATCCTGGGCATGTCTGGGCCTGAAAACCTGCCTTTGTGATGTTCCTCCAGCTGGGTGTAAAAAGCAGTTGACTTTGACAGGGAGGGGCTTTTAAACTTAATTAACTCCATTAACGTTCTCAACGTTGGGAGGATTGCTGTTGTGCAGCAGGAACCTGCAGCAGGGCGTCCAGGAAGAGCTCAGGGCTCTTTTCTCATAGGATGGGTTATGAGTTACTGCTTTCATCACTATATTCACTCCAACCGGCTTTATCTGCAATAAAAACCAACACTTTCCTTAATAGAAACAACATCTTTAATGTGCTACATCAGGTAAATATAAAAGTATCATCAAAATAGTCTCTCACGTATAAATTCTGAACGTCTCGTAACCTGCTTTAAAAAAATAAACTACAAACCAGCCTGTACAAAAAAACTAAAAGAAAGAAGCACTTTTCAGAATCAGCAGTGTGTTTACAGGAAGGTTCTGGAGGTTTTGTCCAAAACCCAAAAGCATACAGTTTTATTCCAGTGCTACAATCTTCAGAAAGCTATAAGAGGGGCTGCTGTTTTTCTCCTTCTGCTGCTGAATGTGAGGTTCTGAAGTCCGGTTCGGGTCAAGCTTCTGTTCTGACGCATTTACAGCAAAATAAGAGTTTTAGTCAAAGGTAAGAAGATTTTCTGATCTGGTGTTTTGTTCAAGTAATCACTGTAGAGGTGAATAATGCTCTGTCTGAAAACAGGAGCACGCATTCATATTTTGGCAATGGTTTTTCCATTTCTACTTAAATAAATAAATGATTGACTTTGTGCCGACAGGTGGACCCATTCTGTCTCGGTGAGCAGCTTCCCAGGTGATCGCTGCTGGTTCTTCCTCTGTCCGTGTACAAAATGCCAAACTTATCAAATCTCTCAACACATAGAGGAGAAAAACTAACAAGACAAAACTATAAGACATCTAAATAAATATCAACGCATCCATTCAACAACGTAATAAGTTAAAGCACAACAAAGCAAACAGTTTTCTACCTGAGTCAACGTTTTAAATACTTCACAGTTTAACGTCAGCTCTGGACGAGGATCATTCTCTTGCCCAGTCTTTGGAATGCTCTTATTTTGGTACTGCGCTCGTTGGATCAGAACCAGCTCTGGTAACAAATTTGGCCACATCTGTCTTTTTGGTGAATCTTCATGTCCCCCCCCCCCCAGGAACCCGTCCTCACTGTCCCTCCATCTTCACTGTTGGTCGTTTGTGGAGGTGAACCACGCTGGCCCTCTCCTGGAAGCCTGAAGCAGGGCTGTGGTGTGGGAGCGGCACGGCGGACTGGGCCGCCGGTGCGTTGATGGCAGCTGTCAGAACCTGGAGCAGAACCGTAGCCTCCTTCTGGTCCTCCTTGCCCTCTCCCTCCAGCGTACGGGCCAGCCACAGCTCCACAGCTTCGCCTAGCTGAGAGGCGGAGGCTGTTTCTGTCAGCGTGTCGGCCTCCTGGCTGGCGTCGAAGCGCTCCAGCGTCTCCTTGACGTGCGCGTGGAGCGGCGCGGCGGGGTTGGCCAGGCAGCAGGTGCGCTGGTGGATGAAGAGGCTGAAGCGGTGGAAGAAGGTCTGGGAGCAGAGCGCGCAGCGGTAGGGCCGGTCGCGGCTGCTGTGGAGGCGGCGGTGCAGCTTCAGGTGGATGTACTGGGTGAACTTGGTGTTGCACAGTTTGCACTGGTAAGGTTTCTCCCCTGAGTGCAGCCGCAGGTGCGTCTTCAGGTTGCTGGTGCTGCTGAAGCGTTTGTGGCACACCTGGAAATCATGAAATGACAGATTCAGGGCTCAGCCACTCTGAACAGGAAATAATCTGAATGCTGGCGATTCTTTTGATGTGGCTCCCGCTATCAGTTTGTAATTCCAGCTTATTCCAGGTAACTGGAGGGACTAGTTGTGGTGAATCACTCAAGCCTACAGAGACTTTAGCAAACAACAGGATAAAGATGTGATGGCGTGACTGAGTGGGCCGTGGCGCGGTGCAAATCAAACACACTCTGACAGGTAGGGCTGCGTTCAGACCGTATCGTCTGCCGCTGTGGCGTCATGGACATGTGAGCTCTGCTGTGCTTCTCTACATACCTGACATTCATGGGGCTTCTCGCCGGTGTGGACCAGGTGATGTTTCTGCAGGTGGGCCAGCTGCGTGAAGCTCTTCTTACACAGGTTGCACTGGAAGGGCCTCTCACCGCTGTGCACTCGCAGATGGACCTACGGAAAACTGCCATCAGTTCAACTGTTCAGGCATGATGAGTGTTTGGTGTCCCCTGGGCAGGAAATCCTTACCTTCAGGTTTGAGAGCTGTCCGAAGGTCTTGGAGCAGATGTTACATTCGTACTTAATCTTTCCATTCTGCTTCTTCAGAGGGTAAGGCAGGGATTTGTGTCCAGGTCCATTCCTCGGTGCTGTGGCGCTCTTGTTGACGGTCAGGCTGAGATTGATGGCCTCCTCACAGCTGGAGGGAGACTGCTCCTCAGTGGGATGGTGGCTGTCGGGCTTGGCGAGAGGAGAGAGCTCTGGGGTGGCTGGAGCGCCTCTGGGAGGTGAAACGTTTGGGATCAATTCTTTGAGGCCTCCCTGAGACGACGGAGCGTAAGGGAGGGACACCGGCAGCAGGTTGGGTGGAGCGACAGGGGGGTACGGGACTCCGTCGGCCCCCAGGTAGCTGCCGTATCGGAGGGGTCCTCGTGAAGGAATGACGGCGGGGAAGGGGGGGGAGTAGGACGGGAGGACGAGGCGGGGATAGTGAGGCGCGTAGGGAGGAAGGAACTGGTAAGGCGGCTGGAGATGTCGTGAGTGGGAGTAGAGCGGGTAGGAGGAGACGAGGCCCTCCCTGTGGCTGTAGAGGCCATGGAGGTGAAGGGGGAGGCCTCTGTGTGCGGCTGGGAAAGAAGGGTGCTGATCTGACAGGTAGGGGTGATTCAGGCCCAGGGGGGTGTCCCTGGGGTCAGGCTGGGGGGAGGGAATGACGGTCCGGCCCTCTGGGTCTTCCTCCTTCTCCATCTTTCTGCTGAAGTCCACTATTTGCTCGTCAGGCGTGTCAGGAGGAGTGTCTCGCTCCAACATCTCCACGTCAATCTTCTCCTCGCTGTCTTCCTGCTCCCTCACCTCCTCCTTTGTCCTGTCCTGAGGAAACGTCTGCTGAGGTAGATGCTGTTTGGCATGCTGGTCTGCAACAGAGAAGAAGAGCCGTTGAGTTGAGGACGCTCTGTGTTTACAGACACACAGTCAGGCAGAGCCGCCCACGCCGGGCGCCGCCTCTTATGATAAATGATAGTAGTTTCAGTTTTGGCATGACACGGAGCTTACGGCTTTCTGTTGTAGAAGTGATTTTCTGTGGGCGACGAGGCGCGTGGGAGTCCATGTGTCATGTCATAAATGAGCCTCAGCTCAGAAACGCTGAGTTTCGTTTGTCGAAGCTTTTCTGGGTACCTCAGTGTACCGACCACGAGAGAAAAACACCTCTCCTCCTCCTCTGCTCTGACACAAACAAATCCCTGTTTGTTCTCACCGCGGGCATCCGACTGACTCCAGCCTTTAACCTTCCAGAGAGAGGCGGCCAAGCTTTGTGCCCGCCCGCAGAGACCCGAACCCGACATCCATGCCTGAACAGAACCAACCGGGTTTGTTGTTTTGGATCGCAGACGATCAAAACGAGACTGAGCAGAATGTCCCAGCGTGAGCCCAGAGCTTATCCAACCCATAAAGAGACGCAGTGACACTTTGCCCCAGTTGCTTGGATGAATGGACGCATGAATCATGAGTTTCATCCTCATTATTCTAGACGCCGAGGGCATGACTTCACCTGATGCTGATCTGCAAATACCTGGAAACATGACTCACACAGGTACTTTGAACGGATGTTATTACCCGCAGATTTCTCCAGCTGTACCGTCTAAGCTCACGCCCAGAGATCACCTACAGATATCTGACTGACCGCTGAAGACCAGACGGTTCTGAAACAGATAACATGGGAGAATGATGTGTCCTCTGCTGCTTTGAAGACGCATCTATTCACCGCAAAGATCTAAATGGGATTTTGGTGAGTGACTGCTGACTGGCGGTCATCAGTCCGTCACTGCTTCCCTTCGTTCTCTAGGGAAACCAGAGGATTCAGCAGCACTAGGTGGTCTCTGCCTGGTCTGGTGGGGACGGGGACGCCTTCAGACACCCTGCTGTGGGGCGAGGCGGCACTCACCGTGTCGGAGGTCCTCCTGCTGGCTGCACAGCCTCTGGGCGAACTCCTGGCTGTACCACACCAGCAGCTCCTGCTTGGGCTCCACCGGCCGGATGGTGTAGAAGAAGACGTCCCGGCCGTTCTGGCAGGCCACCAGGTTCTGCTCGGCCAGGCAGCGCGCCGGGTTCACGTAACGCATCCAGTTGCTCTTGTGGACATCGTAGCCATCGATGAAGTGTTGAAGCTGGCCGCCGCTGTAAATCTGCAGCAGAAGAAGAGGCGTCAGCGGCTGGGAAGCTCGCTCCGGACGGGACACACAGACACATTAAACAGCTGAGCTGTCATTAATCAGCTGGAATCAGAGCGCAACCCTCAGACACACCTGCCAACCTAACACCTGTCATTTACAGGGAAATCTTTCTAAGCCAATCAGAGCCTGGTAGAAGCAAAGCTAACAGGTCATAGTCACCTCTGCCATGTACAGTTAATATCCTGCTCAGCTGTCAGTCGGCTGCCCTTCCCGCTGCTACTGCCTGCTTCTGTGTGCCGTCTCTGTTTTGCTGAGCCTTAAAGTCAGTGGGTGTGGCCTCAGCGTTACTCAGCACAGCCGCCTCCTCTTTTTGATTCCTTTCTCACTTCTCAGTTTCTCTGATTCATGGACTGCACGCCGGCCGTCATTAGTGGGTAAAATGAAACGGTACCAGAGGGACGTGCTGATTGTGAAAGACAAAGCAGATGAAAGTGAAATGTCAGAGGAGCTGGCTGGAAGCCAGGCGGCTGCAGGGCATGCCTGTGGCGGCACGTCTACCTGTGACACACGCCTGCTAATGTAAGCTGTCCCGTGGAGCGCCCGCTTTCACTATCATCCCTTTACAGGAAGGAAAAGCCACAGGATGGTGACAGAAACTCCTTCTGGGAATTGACTCAACCAGAAGAGAAAAATGCCCTGAATGATACACGCTGGACGTGAGAGGGGGAAACTGAGAGAGGAGTGGAGAGAGGAGCGCTCTCCCCGTGTCACAGAGGCCAGTGCCAGTAATTCTCTGATGACTCTAAAACTCAATCCCTCGTTACGTGACGCCGAAGCGCTCGGCTTCCTCAAAATGTACACCAAAAGCACTGAGCGCCGCAACCATGTGTGAGAAAGCACTTTTGTTTCTTCACTGACGCACAGAAGCAGACGTGATGTGAGAAAGAGAGGAAGAGGAAAAGCTGCGGCTGCTTGGCGAGCCAGAGTCTTCCTCTGAGAACATCTTACCCTCCAGAAGTACTTCCTGTTGGCCTCTTTGGGGACGCTGTCTTTGGTGTAGAGGTCTCCCTGCAGGGGGCCGAAGCGAGTGCCCTGAGGAATGTACTCCTTGCTGAACACACCTGTCACCTGGAGAGAAGGAGCGGATCAGTACAGGTCCTGCGTGCCGATTAGCTGCTTTAGAGCTGAAAGAGCTTTCACTGGATCATGTCTGGGTTGTGTTTACGTGGCTGAGGTCAGCGGCCTGAGCTGCTCCTCTGGGCCGTCAGCTCGGACCGCTCCAGTTAAAGCCTCAGCATGACCCACTTTCTACCCTGACGAGCTAAACCGATGAGGAGACTTAACGCTTTCCCTGACCTACTCCCCTGATTTCTGATCCTGAGCAGCAGACACAGGTGCAGATGTTGTTTTGGAGGATCTCAGGAAACAACGAGTTTAACGGACTTCACAGGTTGCTTCACACCTGAAATCCACCGTTTCAAAACGTCCCTCATGTGGGAATGAGTCAACGCCTACAGATTTCCTGGCACCTTGTCAAGAAGACGCAGGATGTTCAACTCAATTTAGTTTTATTTCTATAGCACTAATTCCCATAACGTCATCTGAAGGTTCTTTCCAAAGTCAGCTTCCATCAGATTCTCCAGGTTGGTGAGAAAGTTTCCTCTCTAAGGAAACCCAGCAGGTTGCATCAAGTCTCTCCAAGCAGCATTCACTCCTCCTGAAAGAGCGTAGAGCCACAGTGGACAGTCGTCTGCATTGTTGATGGCTTTGCAGCAATCCCTCATACTGAGCATGCATGAAGCGACAGTGGAGAGGAAAACTCCCCTTTAACAGGGAGGAGAACCTCCAGCAGAACCAGAACCAGGCTCAGCGTGAACATCTGCCTCGGTCTATAACTGATTTCCACATCTCCAGACTCCTGCAGACCTCTGTAGACCTGCCAGGACGGCGCACAGTGGCGCCGGCAGCTCTAACTTCTGTGTGCTGCTGTTGTCCTGGTGGCGTTTTTAGAAGAAAGTGTGAACGGCTGAGAAGACACGAACGCACACAGAGCGCAGCGCCGACCCCTAAAACACGAACTGGTCCCCCGATTCAGAGATAAGATGCAACCCAAGGAAACAGAGCAGGAGTGACGGATGTATGGGCCGTTGGCCGCTGACTCTGTGTGTGTGTGTGTGTGTGTGTGTGTGTGTGTGTGTGTGTGTGTGTGTGTGTGTGTGTGAGTGTGTGTGTGTGAGTGTGTGTGAGTGTGTGTGAGTGTCATCAGAAGGTGAATGGTGGATATGATGAACCAGTTTGACAGGCACATTGTGATCCTCTGGTGTTGCGTGACTAATGAGTTGTTGCAGCTACCGAACTGCCGCTGCAGCTCAACCGCTTGTTCCAGCGATGTTGGGGGGGGGGGGAGAATGGAAGAAAGGGATGGTGGTTGAAGGGGGGGGGGGGTCCTGTGGATCCACGCTATCACCCTCCTGAGGGGTTTCCTCTCCTCAGACGGCTTGTGTGCGCCACCAGGCTGAACGCGGCCGCCTGGCCGGCCATCGTAGCCCAATGAAAGTTAATCATCTGGTTTTAACCTAAATCCCCCCCCCCCCCCTCCGCCTTTGCAAAGATCCTTCCCCCCCTGCAGCCCCCGCTGCCCATCCTACTGCCACCCGTTGCTGATGCTCCATCTGCCACGTGCCTTTTAGCAACTTCTTCCTGGTGCACACACCTCTGAGTCTTTCCTACGGATCCTTCCTGGTAACCCGGCTCACCTTTCCACAGCAGAGCCCACAGTCCCACACTGAAGAGTGGCTGCAGCAAGTGTTCATCACAGCAACAGGAAGGGAAACTGCTCAGCTGAAAGAAGGCAGTTTGTTCAAAGCCAGGGCTAGAAATCCTCTCTGCAGTTTGTTTCTAACAAAGTGCTGCAAGCAGGAAGAGCAATGCGCCTCATCCAGTGGGGCTTCATTAAAGATGCACATTAAAATAATTGATTGCACATCAATTAAGGGCCAAACAGGGCGAGGGAGCGTCTATGAGGCCACAGTCTGATGTTATCTGCAGCAGCAGCAGCGGCGGCTGCAGGCGGAGGAGGAACAGATGAGAGTCTGAGAACTGCAGAAGAGGAACAAGGGCAGAAAGTGTCGCCTTGGTGAGGATAAAAAAAGGAAGGGGACAGTAACCACAGACTGAGTGTTGACTACAAAACAAGTGAGTGTGACACTGCTCCCTCCCTGATAGTGAATCTGTCCTCAGCCGCAGAAATATACCCCCCCCCCCCCCCCTCCACTGTGGCGTGTTAGAGCTCAGCGCCGAGGCCACAGCAGGTCAGAGGGTTCTAGGAAAAGGCAGAGCTCACCTGCTGGTTCTGATCCGCTCAGGCTGTCTGGGTTCAGTGTTAATGGCTGACTGAGACCATGTAAAGGTGCATGATGGGAGCTGGACCGGCCACTGGGCCGACACGGCGCAGGAAGCAGCTTACCTGGTTGTCGGTGCTGTAGTGGAAGGTGAGGTTGCGTGGGATGGAGGTCATGGCTTTGGGCAGGCAGAAGCTGGGGTCTGACGCCTGGTCAGGAACGATGTAGGTGCAGCTGAGAGCAAAGTCCACCTCCCTCCAGGCGCTCATGTCCGGCAGGGCGCTCTCCAGCTTCATCTTCACAGACGGTTAGACCTCAGCTGATAGATTCAGGCTCTGGCCTTTCAGTCTGGCTCGTGGTGCTTTGGTATCAGAAGACTTTGGTTCTGCTGGGGAAGGTCCTTTCTTTCAGGTATGACGCTTAAAGCTCAAGATCTGGAGAAGCAGAACGGAGAATTTATGGTAAAATGAAAGGGAATGTGGAGAAGAGCACAGAACCAGAACTTTCCAGAACCAGCTGCCCCGTCCATCAGAACTGTCCATAAAGCATCTTCTGACTCACCGTCACACATTGGTTCAGCTGCTGGACCTTCATGTCTTTGGCTACGTCATGTCCTCCGTCCTCGTCCCGCTTCTCCAGCTCGGCCTTCGGTCTGTGCTCGCTGCGCCGCCCTCACCGGATACTCCCTCACCGGGACGGCGCCAACTGTTTTAGCTCTGTGTGCGGTCCAATCAGCAGCCGCCGCGGTCACGTGATGGAGCCATCTGACACGCTGCTGCTGCTTCTGGACAACAACACGGTGACGTGATGAATGCTAGCTGGTGTACGCGCACACGCGCACACACAAAGAAGACGTCTTAATGAATGAATAAAGGAGGAGCAGATGGCGGCCTGGTGCCACTGGAAAACACACCCAGAGACTTTTGCTTGGTTTGGCACTTAACGAGCAATCTGCCGC
The DNA here is from genome assembly GCF_011125445.2 of Fundulus heteroclitus. Taxonomy (NCBI): domain Eukaryota; kingdom Metazoa; phylum Chordata; class Actinopteri; order Cyprinodontiformes; family Fundulidae; genus Fundulus; species Fundulus heteroclitus. The sequence goes on along the minus strand of NW_023396530.1, from coordinate 627,559 downwards.
CACTGGATCGCCTTGACCTACATCTCTCTCTCTCTCTCGGCTTTAATCCAGCCTGAAACATGTTGGATGGAACCAGCAGCTGTACCTGTGCAGGTACGCGTGTTGGTCCGGTTCACAGGTTCTGGTTCTGCTCAGAAGGGAAGCAACTTCTCATCTTTGCTCCACGTTTAGAAGAATGGATGAAGATGGAAGAGGAAGCTGTCCGCTGAGGCCACAGTGTGTCTGATGAAGGCATTAATGAATAAATCTCCATTACGGAGCAGCTGATGTGTAATCACGCTGCTGACAGTCTGCAGCCATCCCTCCCTCCCTTCTTTCTAAACCTGGCTGCTGAAATGCTAAATTGGCTGCCATATGGTGCGGCTGCCTTTCCAAGGCTGCAGCTTTGCTGCGCGGTGCGGCATGGGGGTTAAACCTGCAGGGTGGGGCGGGGGGACACCAGGATTTAGGTTCTTTCACTGACCCGTGCCCGGCTGGGCTAATTTCTCTAATTTGCAGACAGTCTGGGCTCAGGCTCAGAGGCTAAGGAGCCGTCGCTCCAGGACAGCAGGTTAGCGACTGGGCGCGCTCCTGGACACATCCAGGACAGGCGGGGGTTCAGGAGGGGAAGCCTCGCCGCGGCACCGGCACGGAGGGAGGGGAGCAGATGAGCCAGGAAGGATCAGAGAAGACCTGAGGTCAGCTTAGCGAAGCCGTCTGAGACCAAAGGATGCCACCTGACACACCTGGCTCTTTCATAACCGCTCCAGATCAACACCTGTTGCCCAGCAGAAGTTCTGCCGCCGTGTCCGTCAGAGAGAAAGCTGCTGCTGCTCCACACCTGAATCCTCACTTTCCACTCTGCTTCGGTTAGAACCAGCAGACCGAGCCGCCAACACCACAGTCATGATGTCACTGCATAGTTAACGCATTCACAAGTTCTCAAAGTGTCACCACCAGCTCACAACCAACTGTGAAACAGCTCAGGTCCACACTGACGCATTTCCAGATTTCTTCTGTCACACCTAAATGATTCTGATCACAAAACAAATCTTAATATGAGAAAAGAGGACCTGAGAAAATACAAACGGCTGTTTCTAAATAAGCCGTCTGGTCCCACATGGCCGTCTGTGGTGATGTTCTGGTGTTTGGGTCCGGTAGAACGTCAAAGGTCCCATTTCCACCAGAGCCGTTGAGTCTGTGTCTGACAGCAGGAAGCTTCTGGCAGAAGGTTCCAGAACCAGTTCTAAGGCTTCAGGCCTCCGGAGAACCACAGTGAGAACCACAGTGAGGACCATGGTGGCTCTGGAGGAGCTGCAGAGACCAGCAGCTCAGGTGGAGGACCTGTCCACAGGACAACTAGATGGATGGAGGTAAAGCAGGACCATCCTGGAGGAAACTCTGCTAGCGTCAGCAGGAGACCTGAGACTGAAGTGGAGGTTCTCCTTCCTGCAGGAGAACCAGCCTGAACCTGCAGCCTGAGGGAGAATGGCCTAGTCAAAGTCCAGAGATGATTGAGAGTTTATGGCCTGAAAATCTGACAGATGTTCTCCATCCAACCTGACTGAGCTTGAGATGTTTTACAAAGCAGAACAAAGATGTTGGACCTGCAGGTTCTACAGAGTTCTGACTCTGAGGGGATGATTATAAATGGAATAAAATGCTGAAAACTATAAATGTTGACTGTAATTCTCTGTGTTCTGGTTTGTAGTGATGAAATGTGTGAGAGCCGTCCACAGAACATGGATCCAGGTGCATTTCTACCTGAACTCACCTTCTAGAACCTCTGAACCATTGGAAAGTCCCTCAGCAGGTCCTGCAGGACAGAAATGTTCCAGCCGGCTCATAAAATCTCCTCCTGCTGCTGTAAATGGCAGCAGAGACCGTGGGAGCAGAATCCGTCACCGCGCGGCGCTTTAACCTTTGGACAGCTTTGGGTCAGCTGAGGCGCCGTAAACGCCCATAAACCGGACCGGGTCATGCTGCGGGGACCGGGCCGGTCCAAACTACGGTTCCTGCTCTAAACCCAGCCGAGTGCAGCCGTTCTGAAGATGATAGTTCCCGGAGCAGCCGGCGTTTGCTTCCTGTGGGTCACCTGCTCTTCATCACCTGCAGCTTTCCCACTCTTCCTCATCAGAGGCGGGTTCAGCGGCCCGGTCCACATTATGATACCGGCACCAAACGCTTCATCTAACAGAACGTTTCCAGCAGATTACAGAGGTGGATCTGAGCAGGAACGCTGAACATCTCCTCCTTAAATAAAGTTTTATTCGCTGTGCTTCAGTTTTAATCTTTTGTCTGTTTCTGTAGTTCAAGTGAATGCTGCTACTTTAGTTCATCGACTGAAGCTATTTAACTGGAAGCTGAGCTTTTTTATTCATACATTCTTATATTTGGAGAGACGGTGATGGTTCATGGGTTCAGTTCTTGCTGCTTTAGAACATCAGTGCAGGAGTTCCCTCCTCCATCTATTGTTCAGTATTACCACGCCTCACCTGGCAGGTATTCACAGAACCTGGCAGAGACCAAGAGCCTCTGGGCTGTCGTTTCCTGCTAATCAGGCGGCGCCCAGGCTGGTAGTTCTGATTAAAATGACGCACTTTATTAATAACAGCCTTGGGCATATAGTTATTAATAGTCATTAATAGTCATTAATGGTTATTAATGGTCATTAGTATCCAAACCAAGTATTGCTGCCTGATTGGCTGAGCTGCTGTTTGTGATTAAACGGGTCGACCCAATCAGGTGAGTGGATGCAGACCTCTGGTTGTAGCAGAACTCAGAGGTCAGCACCGGGTCCAGAGTCTGTACTGGGTTCTGATCCGTGGACCTGGAGCAGAACTAAACCCGGTTCTGGTTTCAGAGCAGACGTGGGGCTCACATGGAGAACAAACAACCCCCCAGCGGGTCATTTGCTCCCCCCCCCCCCCCCCCTGGTGTTTTGCTGCGGCGGCCGGATGGTAAACAGCAAACAGCCTCAGATCTTTGGCTGAAAAGAGGATTATCTGCAGCGCTGGAGACAAACATCATGAGGAAATCAGTGATCAATCAAGGCGCCGCTGATGTTGTTTACTGAGTCTGACCCGCTTACGTCTCCATCAGATCCATTTAACCCCGAGGATAATCTGCCCGGATGAAGCAGAAATATGGAGAATCACATCATGATTGTTTTCCTCCAAGAATCAGAGGAAAACTGACTTTTCATCACAGCTCCCTCTGGGGCTCTATGTGATGGAAACACAGAGTAGAGCTTTATTATTACCAATATTTCCCTTTTCTCATTAAAAATCTAAACGTGGGTTTGGACTGAGCCACAAAGCGGTAGAGATGGAGGAGAGCTAGAGAACATGGTGGTGGCAGCATCATGCTGGGGGCAGCTGGTCGGCTGCTGGAGATGTTTCACACTGAAGAACTTCATCTGTAGATGTTCTACTCAGGTGGACAGCAGAAGTCCTGCAGCCAGAGGTGGTTCCACAGAGTTCTGACTCAGATTCTCCGTTATAGAACAGTTCTGCAGTGCCTTGATGGTTTGGATCGGGACAGAAAGCTCCTCCATAAACTCCAATCTGTGTGAATCCGTCTGAGCCCAGCGGACCTTCTCAGGGTCTCATGGAGGTGAAGATGGCTCTGAGGATTATGAAAGCAATCCTGTTTCCATATGAGGGAAATCACAGATGTAATCTATGAATCTAATCCAGGTTGGATTAGAGAACCCAGAGGCTGAATGTTAATCTCTGTCGGGTGGAACATGTGGGAATGTTTGTGAGCTCAGGTTTAAACAACAACAGCCCAGGGTTCTGGTAGAACCAGGGTTCTGGTAGAACCAGGGTTCTGGTAGAACCAGGGTTCTGTGGCGTCACCTTTGGTCCGTGCAAACAGAAGAGGGAAGCTTTCACCAGAGCTGCCTCTTATTTCTCAGAAGTGCTCAGAACCAGCGGCTACGTCTTCTTCATGCTTCATGGACTCTCAGTTGTGTGCAGAGCTCTTAACCAGAAAGCAGCTATTATTAACAGAGGAGGCATTACATCACGCAGAGCCTCCTCCGCTGAGGTTAAAGCTGTCGTACCAAAAAGGTACAACAGCTCTGATGTTCCGTGGGAGCATCGTCTGCTCAGGCCCAGCTCGTGTCCCAGCTTCTGGAAGCTTCTCTGGACCAGAGAAACCTGCAGGATGGACCAGAGCAGCTGCAGCTTCCTGTTTGGGGTCTCTTTTTGCAGATGACAATAAAACCTGTCCCCACACCTCTGCACACCCAGCTGCTCCCTGTACCACAAATCAGAACAGCCTGGGATGGCCGGCGCTGCAGATCAGAAGAACGTTCCCCGGATTCAGCCTCGCTGCTCGTCTGCAGACCGTACAAGGTCAACATGAAGTGAGAATCTCAAAATCCCAGCAGCAGCAGCAGCAGCAGGTCAGAGTTTCTCAGAGTCTGAGCGTGACAGACCAAAATAACCCGTCATTTTCACACCTCCTCTGGGTTGCATGCCATCACAGAAGAGGAAGGAAGGAGACGGACGAGCCAGAGCCCCAGCAACACCATCCTTATCTGCACCATCATCATCCGAGCGCTCTGGCTCTGAAACATGTGAAGCTGCTGCAGGACGAGTGTCACCCCCGTCTAATTTCATCTGAAACATCACGGCCGGCTCTGCAGAACTCGGCTCCAGCAGCCGATGTTCTGTGCAGACGGGCCGGACTCTGGGTCCAGATCCTTTGCTGGGCCCGCCGGCTCGGCTGCAGCTGCTCAGAGGAGACGCCCCCTTTTCCAGCCAAGCGCCTCCTGCTGCTGCAGGGGGGCCACCTGGTTCTGATGGTAACAGCACCAAAAACACACCCTACACCTGAACAGGTAGAGCTCCTGGTGCTGCTGACCCAGCAGAGAAGCATCAGCAGGAGGAAGAACCTCACAGGAACGCTTCACAGAACCATCAGGAACATGAACCATCCAGAACTTTAAGCGACTGAGCCTGGACACAAAACCTGAACCAGAACCCAGGTGCCCAGGTTCTCCTCCCCCGCTGTAACCGGTTCTGGAAGGGGTTGTGAGGAGACAGAACCTCATCAAAGGTCCAATCATTCACCAACCCAGCAGGAAGCAGAAGCAGTAGGACGGACTAAATGTTCTGGATCACGGTATAACCAGAACCGGTCCTAGTCCTGATGCTTAGTTCAGTTCTGAGAACTTGTTTCCTCTGATTGTCAGCTGGAGAAGAACCTGCAGCAGAACCCGCAGCAGAACCCGGAGCAGAACCTGCAGCAGAACCCGCAGCAGAACCAGGAGCAGAACCAGGTGTCCATCCATCCACTGAATCATATTTTTCAGTGTTTTTCTTGTCATCTATTATGTTCTACGGGTCTTGCCGTATTCTGCTGTTTTTTGCCGTTTGGGTTCTGCCGTAGAAGCTCTCCTCTCTGCGCTCATGGTGTTTTTAGCTGTTTTCCATGTTAATGCATTTCTTTACTTCATGCCTTCCAGCTTATTCTGCCGTTCTCGTGTCTCTCCGGCTCCACTCTGGGTTCCCGGTCCGTCCAATCAGGATCATTCAGTTCACCTGTGGCCTTCTAACTGTCCTCACCTGTCTCCTCTGCTGTTCAAACTCCCGTCTGCTCCTTGCTGGATGCTGCTGTTGCCCCGGCACGGCTGATGGGTTTAGGCCGAGCCTGTCCACCTTCCTGCCTGCATTGTCGGTACGTTCCATCCATCACTATTACTATTACTGTTACTTATATTACTATTACTATTACTTATATTACTATTACTATTACTTATATTACTATTACTATTACTTATATTACTATTACTTTAACGTTCTCCCTTCGTTAAGGAGGAGGCCTCTGCCTGGTGGAGAAAAGCACTTCTGACAGTCAGTGCTGACACCCAGCCGTGGATGGGACGTTCATGGTGGAACATGTCTGCACACTGTTGTAATGATGCTAACAGGTGGGCTACCCCCCCCCCCCCCCCCCCCCCCAGCCCCCCAGCTCAAGATGAGGACTTTAGTCCAGATCTGTCTGGCAGACAGGGAGGGGATTTCAGCACCAAATCCAGCAGATCAATAAAATATCTGCTAATTAGGCTGACCAGGAGGAGGAGGAGGAGGAGGAGGAGGAGGAAGAGGAGGAATGAGAAAACAAGCGGTGCTGATTCAGGAGTCTAGACGGATCAGGAAAATCCCCAGACTGGAGCTCCAGGAATCAGGTGAGGAAGAGAAGGTGCTGGTCCAGTCAGGGATCAGACTCTTCTCCTTTCCTCCCTCCTCCCATCACTCTCCTCCTCTTCCTCAGCGATCGGTTTCTCTGACCCCAATCCTCCGCCTCCCACCTTTTCTCTCCCTCCCTCCTTCTTCTGCACTTCATCACTTTGACCTAAATCTCCTCATTTAATCTCCTCCTTGTGCTTCTCCTCGGGTTCTGGATAACAATCAGAGCCTAATTGTCCTAATCTCTCTGCTCCTGCATTGTCTCCAGGACAGCACGCGTGCCGAGGAACAATAACATCACCCAGAGATCAATACGGCGTCGTGCCGCAGCGCCGGCTCCCATTGATTCTCTCGTTCCAGCTGAATTCTTCTGAATCAGAGCTCAGACGGCAGCGAAGCAGCACCGCTCCACATCCACAGCAACAGAGATAAATAACAGGTTCATATTCCACCCGCTGGAAAATAATCTGATCTGTGGAAGATTTGTGGATTAAATCCAGCTGCATGTAAACACCTTTTTAAACATCAAATCTGCAGCACTTTCAGTTACATGAGGCGGGATATTAGCTGTGAGGAGGCGGTAAATCCCGAAGAGGCGAGGTTGGTGATTCTGAAATGACCAGCAGCAGGATGATGAAAACATCCAGAACAATGAGGATTAGATGTCACCATCTGTTGGAGGCCGCAGAGCCGCTGCACGGTGCTGCTCACTTCTCCGGCCGCGGCGTTTTCCAGCCAGCCTCTGAAACCTCACAGGTTTCTCCTCAGCTCGCTGCTCTGGTTCTCAGGTGGAACGTCGGGTGGGCGGTACGGCGGCCCCTCCTCAGCGGGGAGTCAGATGACTCCGTCTGACTCTGCTGTAATCTGACATGGCTAATCTCATCCCAGCGCTGCCAAATTACCTGGGTGTCTGCAGCCAATTAGAGCCAATCTGCAGGCCCCAGCAGGCGGGCGGGGCCCGCTGGGCTCTGCGGGGGCCCGGCCGGTCCTCTTGCTGAGGTCAGCGGTTGGCTCAGGCCGTCTGGGGCCCTGGAACGGTCCATCTGCCCGCTGGCCCGGTCCACTTTCATCCCCAACGGCGCCGCAGATTACGGGCCAATCACTGCACCTGTTCTGCTGTTAGGTAATCATCAGCGACGGCGAGTCCAGAAGAAAGGACCGAGGAACCAGGACGGAGCTAGAACCTGAGCAGAACCAGAACCAGAGACGCTAAACCTCCCAGATGTTCCCGGGGCAACGAGGCTCACTTCCTGGTGACGTTTCTAGCACACAATCCTGGAAAGAATGAGTTCCTGACCGGTGATGCGGCTCCGCTTCGCTCTACGGAACCAGTAGTTCAGTCGGTTTGCTGCTGCCAGGGTTGCAACGACATCAGCAATACCCCCAGAGCCAGGAGCTGCCAGGGTGCAACGACATCAGCAATACCCCCAGAACCCAGGAGCTGCCAGGAGCCAGCAGGTTCAGGCGGGTCACAGATGTTAGTCTGTGAAGATCTGGAGGCTGGAGGTCAGGCTGATCTTCAGACGGCCACACCAGAACCGCAGGTCCGATCAGCACCAGCAGGTCCGATCAGCACCAGCAGGTCCGATCAGCACCAGCAGGTCCGATCCAGTTACAGCAGTTCCGATCAGCACCATCACTAATCAGAATGAATTCTTCCTCTCCAGTAGATGTTCCTGTTGTCTCCCTGGACCCAAATGATCCCAGCTAGACGGTGTTTTTAGACCCGTTCAGATTCCTTCTGGCTGCTTGGATCCACCTTTCATTAGAAACCAGAATCAGAACCTCACTGGGCTCAGGACTCGGCTCAGTTTGGAGTCCAGTTATTAACATCGTGTCAATGATCCTGAATGTTTGTACCTTTTACACTCTGCGAGCCTCTGAAGAATGTTCTGGAGAAGGCCCGGCAGAAAACTGGACCTAATCTTCTCCACCCACCAGCAACCCACTCTGTCCTGTGCTCGTCCATTGCTGGGTGGTTCCGATCATCCCCAGAACAGAACCGGTCCAAACTACAACAGTCAGGTCTACAGAGAGGATCACCAGGCCGACCTTCCCCTCCGTCCAGAACCAGAACAGGTCCAGGACCAGGAGAAGGTCCGCTAACATCCTGGACACAACCCAGTCAGACTTCACCTCCAGGTGGCGCTGCAGAGCGCTGTTTGCTGAGACCAGCCACAGAGACAGGTTCTGCCCCAGGCTGGTTCTGATGGACCTGAACAGTCCAGAGGAACCAGGTCCAGACCAGGCTGATTGGTACCGACCCAATCAGGTCTCACCATTTCATAAACATGAATAAATACTTATTTAAAAATATATATCTGCTGTTATTTCTCTCTTCAGATTTAAAACGTCTCCACTGAGGGCAAAGTGGAGAAGCTGATTCCTCGGGTCAGCTGGTTCTGATGGACCCGTTCATGGACCCATGAGCCTGAACTACCCGGCAACAGCCCATGATGACATCAGTGTCTGAACTCAGAGGCAGAGAAACTGGAGGCAGAGGGCCTTGGACAGCTTGTTTTCTCATCGGCTTAATCACCTTAGCTAAATTAGTTTGAAATTAGCCCCCCCCCATCCCCCCCAGTCGTTTTCACAGCTTATGGATAGACAGATTACCCGTCTGAAACGGTTGTTTTTCTCCCCCCCATCATCGTCCTTCAGGGGACGCAGGGACTGCCTCTTCACGTGAGGAGAATCTCCGGAGGAACCGAAACCAGGAACCTCTCAGGTGCTTTGGGAATTATCTGCAGACTCGGCGTTTTTGCTGAGTCAGAGGTGCTGCTATGAGGTCATGACGGTAACAGCTGTTTGGACGTCCTGAAGAGGAAAATGGAAGAGGGAGGAACGGCTGCAATGATCACGAGGCTGAAAATACCTGCAGTGTCTTTTATGGGCAGATAAAAATACCTCAGAGAGCAAAGTTCACGTTGTTAGGCGCATCAGGAGTTTTCAGTTTTAAAAAGGTCTAATGGGTCCATTGGCTGGGAAAATACAAAAATTCAAGTCTTATGTCATGATGATTTCAGGAGTTTTTATTTTTAACTCAGGTTATTCATCTAGCGCCAGATTCACAGGCGCCTGGCTTCTCAAGGACTTCCAGGGTCAGTTCCATCAGATCCTGCAGACTGATTGAGGTCAGAGCTGGCCTGGCTTTGCAGCAATCCCTCATACTGAGCACGCATGAGGCGACAGTGGAGAGAAAAACCCCCTGACCAAAGTCAGGCACAGTGGTGGGAGGGAGTGATGATGCGGGCTTTGTTCTGTAGCAACAGGACACCTTGCTGTCATTTAGTGGACCATGAATTTACCACCAGAGTTCTGGAGTGGCCTAGTCAAAGGCCAGCTGCAGTTCAACTGTTACAGAACCGAGCTTTGACTGAGCAGCGGGTTCCTGGAGGTGTTCTCTTTGTCAGTCTGAGGAGGTGGTTCCCTCTGCTGCTCGCTTGCTTCAAGTCAAGGCAAAATGATGAGAAAAAAATAAAAAGTAGTAATTAAGGCCTAGATTTAAAATCCTTTAGTCAGATGTCTCAGTTTGAAAAAGATGGAGCGGACCACAGATTTTAAATGTGCATTAAAGTTAAAATTATTCTCTAGTCTTACTCTCAGGTCTGTAGCAGTCAGTGTCAGATTCTGACTTTAAGGTCAACACTGATGTTTGAGACAACATAAACTTTATAGAACTTTATTTTTTAGAGCAACTATTTTCCTTTTTAGTGTCATAAAGTCTGACTGTCTTCTGCCTAAACAGAAGGTTAAACGCTGGTTTATTTATAACTGACTCATGATGGACGGAGTAAAGAGAGAAGAGGAAGAGGCCAAACATGGAGCCTTGAAGCTTTCAGTATGAGATGAATCTTTAATAAAATAAAAACAGCAGTTCTCCATTCTTTAAAAAGGAGTGTAATAATACCATCAACAATTTTAAAACTACTTTATTCTGTATTATCTGGTCCATGTGAACAGTTGTGGTTTTTCTCGGTTTTAACCCACCAACTGAACAATAATGTGTTAATCACTTCTCTTTCACTTCTTAACAAAGGTGATAAATATCTACTTCCATGTCTGGTCGGATAAAAATGGGACAGAGTTGTCAGGACCCCCCCCCGGTACAAACTGACATGATCTCCCTGTTAACAGTGAGAGGTGTGCTCAGGTGCAGGAGGAGCGGTTCTGCTGTGAAGCAGCTCAGCATCAGGGGTCTGAAGCCGCTTCTTTGGACCTTCCACAGTCCAGAACCTGGGCTGCAGCTGCCTGGTTCCGAAAATCAGAAAATCTAAAACATATTTTAAATCATAGACACATCCAGGCGCACAGACGCGCCACGAACCCTGCGCCATTTTCGGCCCTGACTGTGACGTCACTTCCTGGTGCCGTTGGGAAAGTTTCACTTTCTGTTCTGACTACCGGAGGTTCGGGTCCCGCAGGTTCGGATCGATCACCGCGCTGAAAGAACCGCAGCGGCGTCATGGCTTCAAGTACCCCGCAGCCCGGAGAGATCCCGCCAAGGTGAGTGCGGGCCGGTTCGGTTCGGTTCGGTTCGGAGCGGAGCGGAGCGGAGCGGGACTGGCAGGCGGTGCAGGTGCGGCTCTGACGGAGGCTGCGCTCAGGTGGAGGCCAGTCAGAACACACCTGGCTACTAATCAGCAGTAATTAGTGGTTCCGAGCTTCTCTGACCCGCTTTCACTTCCCCTTCCGGGCCGGGCCGGGCCGGTTCTGACCTAAATAGTCAGAAACAGGAAAACAGGCCCAAAGTTCTTAACTGTTGTCCTTTAAACACACACTCTGAGCTGAGTTTCCTGGATCCATTCACTTTAATAGATAAAGGCAGATTATTATTAATTATTGATGCACATCTGGTGGAAGCTGTAATGTCCTGTGTGCCCTGAACGCACCATGAACACATCTGGGCTGGTACCGTGGAGGCAGTCTGACCTGCTGCAGCCAGGCGGCCCGGCTGAGCAGAACCTGGCTGACCTGGGTAGAACCTCTGATGGTTCTCTGAGGCTGATCCAGCAGACTCTTACCCTCTCAGGTCTTTCTCTCTCTCTCCAGCATCTCTGCTACTTTAAATCCACTCCTCTTTCCTTTTTCTCCTCTTTCCTTTTTCTCCACATCCTCCTGTCCCTCCCCCCAGCATCTTCAGCTGCCCAGTGCACCCGGGGCCCAGAACTGCTACTGGGTCTGGTTCCTGTGAGGTCCGTGTCCAGAAACAAAGTTTAGGACATGAAGTTTCCTCAGGAGAACATCTCCAGAGAGACGAGCTGCCAGGGCCGGACCAGGAGGGAGGGGGGTTCTGGGGCCAGAGCCAGGCTGGCTCCTCTACTAACACAGTTCTATTATCCCTGCAGGGGTACCGGTTCTGATCCGGTTCATCCTACAGAACTCAAAACTCATTCATGGCGGACTCAGCCCATTTCAGGGCCCCAGGCAGGCGTCTGTGAAGGGCCCCGTCTGGCCCTGAGTGTGAAAGGTTCTGTTGGGCTTCATGCTGGCAGTACCGAGACCCAGACAGTAGTGGAACATTTCCCTGTAGTGCTGCAGCCAAACTGTGGGAGCACACTAATATGCAAATTAATGAGCATATTAGTGTGGAGGAAGCTGGTGGCGTGCACGTGTCAGCCGTGCACGTGCAGCGTGCACGTGTCAGCCGTGCACGTGGCGGCTTGTTACAGCAGCAGGCTGGACCAGCCTCAGAACCAGCAGCAGAGAGGAGCGGATGCTCTCAGGCTGCAGCCAGAGGTTCCTCCTCAGCTGGACTTAATCGCTCTGCTGTCTCTGATTCTGGGTTCTTGGAGGGTGGTCCACTTCCCTGGTTCTGATCTGCTCTCTGAACCCGTTCTCCCTCCCTCGTCCCTGCAGCTGGAACAACAGAACCGGCTGTAGAAGCGTCAGAACCCTCTGATGACCCTGAGGGCCGTTCTGTCAGGTATCAGAAGTTCTGAGCTCTGGGTCCGATGTTGGACAGCAGGTTCTGGACTCGGCACCAGACCTCCAGCTCCGTTTCATTATGAAACAAGAACGGGACCAAAGAAGCAAATAGAAGCGGGCCGAACACACAACCCGGGGCGGTACCAGCACGCTGTGGTTTCTGCTCAGTGTTCTGCAGGTGCTGGGCCCGTCGGCCCGGATCAGAGCCGCTGGCGGCGGTTGATCCTCGGTTCCACAGAAAAGGGAACGTAGTAAATAAGAGAAACCAGAAGATCCATTCTGGGAGCCAAGGCTGAGTGTCGTTTGCTCAACAGGTGGATGATTATCACGGAACCAAGGTGTCGGACCCGTACGCCTGGCTGGAGGACCCGGACAGCCCAGAGACCACGTACCGAACGTTTCTCCCTGCTCTCTGACCCGGATGGACCGGATGGAGCCGGTCTCATCCCGTCTCTCTTCCTGTTTGCTGCTCAGGCCTTCGTGGAGCAGCAGAACCAGCTTGACCATGCCGTACCTGGAGAACTGCGGCGTCCGGGCCCGCTTCCAGCAGCGCCTCACCGAGCTCTACGATTATCCCAAATACAGCTGCCCCTACAAACGAGGAAGCCGGTACGTCTGCCGCGCTGTGGCGCTGATCCGAAGCGCTGGTCGTTGACGCTCCTGCCTTTCTCCTCAGGTACTTCTACTTCCACAACAAAGGCCTCCAGAACCAGGACGTGCTGTACGTGCAGGACTCCCTGGATGCTGCGGCCTCCGTCTTCTTTGACCCCAACACGCTGTCTGAAGACGGAACCGTGGCTCTGAAGAGTGAGCGGCGCTGCAGAACTTCTGCTGAGGAACCGGACCTGCTGCTCTAACCTCTCTCTGCCTGTCTCCCTCAGTGGGCCGGCTGTCCGAGGAATGTGAATACTTTGCCTACGGCCTGAGCAGCAGCGGGTCCGATTGGGTCACCCCTGCGCTTCCTGAAGGCCGACGGCCTCACGGAGCTGCCCGACGTTCTGGAACGGGTCAAATTCAGCTGCCTGGCCTGGACCCATGATGCCAGGGGCGTCTTCTACAACTGCTAACCACTCCCCGGTCAGGAAGGAAAGGCCGACGGTCAGGCAGAACCTTCAGCATCTGAGCTCAGAACCTCAGCTCTTTAACAAAACCCAGATACTGGTTCTGAGTAGGGCTGCACCATTGTGCCAAAGCCAAAACTGATATATTTAACCATAATGTGGTTTAGGCTATAAATAAAGCAATAAAACGGCCCGTTGATAAAGATGTTTAATAACAAGGACTATTTAAGACATACTATGCAACCATTTTTCAGTTAATTAATGTGTTCCATCCGTTTTGGATGATTAATGAGTCATTTCAGGTCGAACAAAGGTTTTCCGGCCCGCCCTGGTGGTCTGTGGGGGAAAATACCGCACTTGCAATTGCAGGAGCCCTCGGCCCGCACACACAGAAGTCTCGCTTTACAGCGAGAACTCCATGTGTTTTTGCCCTGCCATTCACTATATGCACGCGCAAAAGCAACAAAGAACCGCTTGTTAACGTCAAATAAACATGCAAGCATATCGAGTTTTATTATTATTATTATTATTATTATTATTATTATTATTACATATATTTTTTTTTATGTTGGCGAGAGGCTACCGCGGCGGCCGCTGCATGGCGAGGCGGTGGCGGTAGCGTCTCGCCAACATAAAAAAAATATAATAATAATAATAATAATAATAATAATAATAATAATAATAAAACTGGCGAGGCGGCGGCGGCCGCGCTGCGGCTTGGCGAGGCAGCGGCGGCGGCGGCGGCCACGGCCGCCTCGCCAAGATAGCGCTGCGGGAAGCTGGATGTTCATACCTTCACTGTGTTTTTTTCATACCTTCACCATTGTTTGTACTGCCGTTTTTTCCACTTTTCGTTGCGTTCGCCTGTCTGCTAAGCTCAAAACAACCGCGCCTGGTTTGATGGAGAAACCAGAACAGCTGAGCAGCTTTACCACAGTGCACTTTTACTTTCGCCCTCTGGGGGGAGCCTCGCTGGAAAATCAACCCCGGTTGCATAGTATACCTTTAAAACAGGTTAAATGTTTTTATTAATCAGAATATTATTGAAGAGAAAAGCCGTCTGACCGCTACTTAATGCTGTGGTGAGATTTCTGAAAGGTTCTGGTAAAACAGTACGATTATATAACTAAAACAAATCAAATGACTTATCTCTGGTCAGCTCTCTTACGTGGAGCAAACCCACCTGAAGAACGTCTGAAGAACGTCTAGAGAACGTCTGAAGAACGTCTGATCCATCGTTACAAAGACAAACACTGCAGACCTCTGCCGCCTGTTAAACTGCTGATGGAACCGACCCACATTCTGGTTCCGAGTGGGGCTGGACGATATAGAAAAAAAGCTTATCGATAAAAAATGCATATTGATCGATATCAATAATTATTGAAAATATTTAAAACCATATTTTATGTGCAGCTCTGCCTGGACATTTTATGATATTGCTAAATAATTTAATTTTAATAAAGAACACAAACACAGAATTACAATTAAATCTTTATTTAACCAACTTTTTTTAACCATAACAGAATAAAAGAAAAATAACTTAAGAGACCTGAGTTATGTTATTAAATACTGACAAAGAATAAACTAAATGACCAGTAAAATGACCAAAATAAACCAAATAAATAATTAAAATAGCCTATTTAGGTGGGAATAGTACACTAGTTACTCCTCAGGTTTCATAACTGAGAGGCTGATGCAGGTGAGAGGTCAGAGGTCATGGCGTGGGAACAGACTGCAGCTCATTTTTCACTGATTCTCTGCACTAGTTGGTCAATTTAGGGAGCGCTGCTAGAGAAAAACTTTATATCAGGATCAAGAGTGGCGAGTAACTGAAGCCAGGTTTACCTACTGCAGAGAACAGCAGCATGTCCATCACTATGAGGCATTTTACTGCACCTAGAATGTTGAGTTCTAGGTGATGGACAGGAGAACCCTGACTCTTACTCGGATCAGGTTCAAAACCGGACCTGAGGTTCTGCTTTAAATAGCTTGCAAAGCCTTGAAATGGAAGTCAGAACCAACAGGCTGTAGATCAGAACCGGGCCCTAGAAGCAGAATCACGAGCTGTTCTCCCTGCAGGCACAGAGAACCACGGCCAACATGAACCAGAAGCTCTACTA
>NW_023396530.1:506364-611771 GCF_011125445.2 Fundulus heteroclitus | reverse complement strand
ATCTTTCTGCTGAAGTCAAACAGAAGCAGTGGAGCTCACAGCTTCAACGATGTTTGGTGATTTTCCAACCGAGGCCACTTCAAGTAACCAGGACAAGGCGGGAGTGGGGCGGGCCTTTGTTTACCTGCTCAGGTAGATCCAGGAGAAAGCTGTTTTTTCTCTGGCATCTCAAACATTTTCCCTGTAAGTCTGATGTGGAAACAGTTCCTGCCTGAAGCCTCTTCGTTCCTTGTTTTTAAGCAATCTGAGCCGGTTCTGAAGGCCCTGATGGGAACCTTCAGGACCAAACCTGGTCCATGTCAGCAGAACCACGAAGGTCTGCCTGGTTTTAGGATGGCCGTGCCCTGCCGGGTCCAGATTCTGGAATAAAACACTTTCTTGGTTCTGGTTTAACGTAAATGAAACTCCTGACCTGAACCTGACCTGACAGCTGATCTAGATCACACAGATCTCTAAATCTGGGCTGTCCTGTCAGCTTCTCTAAGATTTAGCGCTAAAACAGCATCTGCTGCGGTTTTTCATTAATAATGGAAAAGATTCAGACTTTGAAGAAGATGAGTAATGAAAGTTGGACCAACTGGAATTAACTCCCGACACTTCCTGTTAAACCTGTCATTGTCTATAACCGACTGCCTCCTAAAAATAAGCCTCTGAGTGAATTTCCAGAGTATTCAGCGCCTGATAACGGCTACGTTCCTCTTTTCTTGCCATTGTTTCCTCTCCCTCCACATGGCTGACTCACTTGCTGCTATCGCCCGGTCCAGGGAGCTCAGAGCAGCTGCAGGAACCGTCCAGCGCCTGGTTTCCTGCCGTCACGCCGCAGCGTCCTGGAACCGACCTGCTGATGGCGTCGCTGGGAGCCGCCGCTCTCAGGAGGGTTTGCAGGACGCTCAGCTCTGCTGCAGCTGCTGCACCATGGAAGCTGTGCTGCTGCAGCGTTTGCAGGTTTTCTATTGCATTTATACATTTCTGATTACGGTGACATGAATCAGTTCCCCTGTCACAGCTCCACTGACAGCTGGGAATGCATCTCCATCAGGAGATGGAAGGCCTTGAAGCCTGAAGCAGAGAAAGAGGGGAAAACATCACAGAGCTGCAGGAGCTGTGACTGCAAGCCTTCCGGTTC
Source organism: Fundulus heteroclitus (assembly GCF_011125445.2). NCBI lineage: Eukaryota > Metazoa > Chordata > Actinopteri > Cyprinodontiformes > Fundulidae > Fundulus > Fundulus heteroclitus. The sequence goes on along the minus strand of NW_023396530.1, from coordinate 610,645 downwards.
TGGGAACTGTGGTACCGGGAACTGTGGGCTGACTCGGTGGTTCCATTGTTTAGGAAGAAAGACTCTGGACTTGAGGCGACGGGATTCTGGCCGTCTCCTCCAGACTCTGGGACCCTGAGCTCCAGTGAAATGAAAACTTTAATCTGAAAAGACGACTTTGGACCACTGAGCAGCAGTCCGGTTCTGTTTGTTCTTGGGTCAGGGGGGATGGTTCTGACATTGTTTCTGGGTCAGGAGTGTATTAACATGAGGAATGTGGTCGGTGTTAGTGTGCGGCGGGTCCAGAGCTTCTGTCCCCGTCTTGTTCATCTCCCCCAAACTCTGGATTTTCCTTCCCAATCCTCTCCAGGCTGCAGGTTCCCTGTTCCTGCCCCACTTTTTCCTTCCACTCAACTTTCCTCTCCAGCAGCGACTGTCTGAGGTGCCGCTCCCTGCACACGGTCCGGTCAGCAGTTGTTCCTTATTGTTCTGCCTGGTTCCTGTGGTTTCCTCCTCCAGGTCTGAGTGTTCTGGAGCTCCTGCAGGAACGTCGCCTTCAGCCGGACCTCCAGGAGGAACAGCTGGTTCTTCTCTGATGAGGCGGGCCTCGGTGGTCCGAGCTCCAAGTCAGGGTTGTTGTCTCCTGACCAGCGGCTCTGAAAGTTGGAGCAGTTAGTCAGAACCAAGCCTCAGAACCGCTGCCTTCAAAAACCCGGATGATCCATTCAGGAAGCTGACGGGTCATCAGTGTTCTCAGCTGCTGATGGTTGGACCAACAGAACCACACGTTGGTCTTCAGGTTCTGTGGTTCAGGAAAGGCAGAAGTTCTGGAGTCCACTGGATCTCCGGGTCGTGGTTAGGGTTGGATCTCTGCAGGCTGTTCTCCGGCTCCTCCGTATGAGAACGTTCCTGTCAGCTTCGGTACTGATGGTCCATTCATGTGGATCTTATCGGACCAGAACCTGAAGGTGATGCCAGAGACGGTCCACCGTGGCTCCATGCATGCTCATAATCTTTTTTCCCGTATATTTCCATGTAAATGTGATGCTTTCCTGCCAGGAACATTCTTTCAGCTAAAAGCTTTTCCTTGACGGTCTGCAGCCATGAGGAGAACCTGAGAGGAGGTGACCTCAGGACCTCCTCAGCCAAACTATGAGCTGCACTGATGCTGCTGGCTCTCAGCCTCAGCTTCAGCCTCAGCTTCAGCCTCAGCCTCAGCTTTGTAGCCTCAGCTTCAGCCTCAGCTTCAGCTTTGTAGCCTCAGCTTCAGCTTCAGCCTCAGCTTCAGCTTTGTAGCCTCAGCTTCAGCTTCAGCTTTGTAGCCTCAGGTTTCTGCCCCACCGTCTGCGTCCTGCTGGACGAGGGACGGAGCGTCTGCGTTCCACACAGGAGGCTGATGCAGCGGAGCAGCTCTGCTCTCAGAGAGGAAACAGAACCTGGGCAGCTTCAGCTCTGCTGCACCACAGCTAACTACATTTATTTAGCTGTCAGCTTAATCCATCCTAAACGAATGAAGCAACTTCTTCACATTTCTTGTTATCAGCTGAAGCTGCGTTTCTCTTTAGAGACTCCAGCTCGCTGCAGCCAACTCATAATTATTAATCGTTCTGAAAATTAATAACAATGAGTTAGAATGCCTCTAAAGGTTAGCCTGCAGATGCTAAGGTTCTCTGGGGACTGGTGGCCCTCAGGGGTCCTGAGCCAGGGGCCACCTCTGCAGGGGTAGCGCTGACTCTCTGGGACCTGAGCTGAAGCAGGAGCTGAAGCTGGGCTGTGGCTCCATCAGGTTCCATCAGGTCCTCCATCAGGTCCGTCTGCAGACCCCCCCCCCCCCTTTGTGCTGCGTTGCTGCTGAGAAGCGGCTCTGAGGGCTAAGTGATGAGGAGATGAAGCTCAGTCAGCAGCACCAGGCCCTGTCCTGAGATGGAGCTGGTGGATCCCCGTGGCGCTGCTCCAACGGCGGCGTGCGGTGAGCGTGCTGGCAGAGGAGCCCCAGGTTTCCTGTCACATTACAGCTTTGAAGTGTTTTTATTCTGGTCAGCGGTGCGTAGGTGTTTTCTGTGGGGTTCTCCCCCGCAGCTCGCAGCACAAGAGGAAATAGCACAGAAAGAGGCGCCGCTGCACAGCTCGAAGAAAAAGAAAGTGGTTACGATTGGAAGATTGACAAATGGCAACGCAGAAAGTCTGAGGCTGAATTACTGTAAAAACTGAGCCACGATTACTGTAAGTTTGCATCAGATTTGTGTTGACTGAAAGTGTCTCGCTGAAGGGGGATCCAAGCGAAAAAGTTAGTCATTTTTCAGAGTTTCATGTTTGTTCAGGTGCAGAGATGAGAAATACGTCCAGTGGAAACAGAAGACCTTTAGAAAGGCAACAATGACCCAATAACCCATGAGCAAAGAGCAGACGGTGGCAGGTGCTGCAGACGGGTCTGTCCTGGTTTCACCGAAATCTGGGAAACTTTAATGGGTCATCACCAAATCACAGCACAGACCATCTCCAGTCCCTCACAGACCCCACAGATCCACCAACCCACAGTCCAGGCTCTGAGTTCAGGCTCTGAGTTCAGCGCCAACAGGCCGATCGGTTTCTGTTTCTACTCAAACGAAGGTGTGATTTTCATCTGATCAAAGGAGCAAACGGATTCTGATTTAAGGACATATTTCAGGACGTTCTCATGCCGTCCTGCCAGGACACCCGGAGGATCACCAGACTTTCAGAACCGCTGCTCTGAGCTCGTCACTGTGTTAAGAGCCGGAGCAGCAAACCGACAACCCTCCAGGTGTTCAGCAGCTCCAGGTGTGCAGCAGCTCCAGGTGTGCAGCAGCTCCAGGTGTGCAGCAGCTCCAGGTGTTCAGCAGCTCCTGGTGTTCAGCAGCTCCTGGCTGATCCCAAACACTGATCCGTCAGAACGCTGTTGTGGGTTCTATCCTCGCTGTGCCACTGAGGTGCTGCTGGGAAAGGCCTTGAGTTCAGGCAGCCTGCTGATCTGAGTGTCGAGGGATAAATGAGCCCATCAGTCCACCGGACCTCTGAAAGTGCTGGCCTGGCTCTGTGAATTGGACTTGAACCTGCCACAAATTGTAGGGGGAACCGAGATCTGGAGAACTTCAGGTGCAGCAGTTGCTGAAGCATTTCTGTAGAGTGACGAGGAGTTTCATCCTGCTAAAAGAGAACAAACCATTTCTATGAAAGAAGGACTTGTTAAGCAATGTTTAGGTACGGGTTCCAGCTCAGAGGAACATCCACCTTCATGGACCCCAGGGTCCATGAAGGTGGATGGTGCCACCTTAATGGTGGATGAAGGGTGGAGCCACATTAATGTTTGGTGTCCAGTAAATGATCAACCACTTGGTTCAGGTACCTTCTAGCAAACAACGAAGGACAACAGTCAACCTGTTCTGCTTAGACCTGAGGAGTAAGCCAGAAATACCTCGTTTACTGCAGGGGGCGCCACAACGCATTATTGAAAATGATCGGTAAGAATTGTAATAAAGCCTTTAATCTAAAGCAGCACCTTCAGTACATTTCTCCTCTAAAGGCACGCAAATTACTCACATGACATCCAACATTGCCACAAATAACAAACTGGCAGAGGATAGCTGCTCGGTCAGCTGCTCGGTCAGCTGCTCGGTCAGCTGACCTAGCAGCTGACCGAGCAGCTTGATCCTCCATGTTTTCGGGCTTCTGTGTCCAGACAACTGGACATTACTCACGTTGGAGCAGGAAGCCGTTATTCTGCGGTAGATCTGGCTGAGCTCCTATCCCCCCGCTATGCTGCCCCCTGTTGGTGACCTTAGGCGTCGCCAACAGGGGGCAGCATAGCGGGGCTTTTGGGCTTCTTCAGATTCGTTTGTGTTTTCCTAAATGTCAGTGCTGTTTACTAATTATCAAAACGTTATAGACATTGGTGGTGGTGAAACACTGCCTCTGAGCACAGAGCGCCCCCTGATGGCCGATGAAGGAACCTGTTGTGGTGAATTGAAAGGAATCAAACCACCAGGGGAGCAGATGTTTCTGTGAACTGAAAGCTGTGATGCTAAGAACTGATGAAGACTTACTGGAAATGTTTTAGGTGCGTTTGTTGCTGCCCCCCCCCCCCCCCCCCCCGCAGAGGAAACTGTCGTGATTCTTTCACTCTGTCATCTAACTTAGTCGGTGTAAGCTCCTGATGGAGTTTCATTGGGCACATATTGGTTTGATTTATTTATAGGAAATAAATGTGAAAAATAAAACTAGTTAGAAGAAGTTACAGGGAGTTCTCTGTAATAAAGCTGCTCTCTCACCCACCCCTCGTCCTCTGGAACAGGGTGGGTGGCTCTTCATCTCAAGGTCCAGCTGTTTATTGCTTTAGGGTTTCATGTATATATCTTGGGGTTTTAGATGGTTTCTGGTTGTGGTTATGGTTTCTGGATGGTTTTAGATAGACTAATATATTTATGTTAGCATGTCCATCCTTCTGCTGGTTTTAACCAGTTAGTGAGACAACATCCAAGGCGCCTGTTTCCATCACTTGTAGGTCTGCTGCACCTTTTGGCACGTTTACTTTATTTGTGTGAACAGGGATTATTAGACAAACGTTAAAAATTGTGGACCATGCCACTTCCTGCGTATTTCCATACGTCACTCAGTCCAGCCACAGAAGGCCAGCCTGCTTTACTGCCACATTGGGGAAATTCAGGTGTGAAGGTGGGAAAACACACTGATTAGTAATATGAATAATAAGCTAACTTCATAGTAAACTCCAGTAAAAACAGATTGTGTAGCTGTAAGGGCGACAGCCAGCGAGGCCAGAACACGACGCTCAGTATTTCCTCTGGTTCTCTGTCTGATGTCAACGTCTGTTTGAGGACCTGAAGTGATGGAAAGCACAGGTGAGACCCTAAAGGCTGTAAATACGGTCCCTCAGCTCTGTAGCTGCAGCTCGTTCTGCCCAATCAGGACGAGCTGATCCCGTGAGGCAGACGCCAGATTGTTCTTCCTCGCAGAGTGGAGGTCTGGCCTCCTTTGCTGCTCTGGGAATGTTAAGCTGTGGAGTCTAAACGTTCCTAGCTTACCTCTTGTGTCCTCTTTCCAGGAAGCACTTCTCGCTCTGGCCTTCATGTCTCCCTGTTTCCCAGAGTTCACTGCAGTCTCACCTCTGGATCTCCTCCTCTAAAACTGCTCCGCTACCCCTGGACCGCCATCATTGCTCACCTGTACACCTGCATACCTGTGGGAGAACAGCAGGGATGTTTTTGTAAAGGCTGGCACTGTTCCTGGATAACCTTCTAGGTCACTTTCATAGCTGCTATGATCTGCAGAACTACCAGATGAACCACACCTTGACACCAGACTCACACTGGCCTATAATCGGTCAGAATGTTTCACATACACAGCAGTTGTTTAAAATCCTCTATATTTATATTCTTTGCATCCTCTGAGAGATCTCCATGTAAGACAATATGTGCATGATTTTGGTTTTGTACGCTGTTCTCTTGCTTTGACTGTGCAAAGTCATCATTTCTATATATTTTAAGGAGAGACTTTAGTGTGCCTCCTACCTCCTCTTCCTCCTCATTTGGTGCTGAAAGGTCTTCCTCCTGGAACTAGAAACCAAGCACCATCCGCTCCACATCCTGCCAGCCTCCACCCCAGTGAGTAAACTCAGAGGATGCTCTGACAAAGACTCCTGTCACGTCTTCATCAAACATCACTTCTGCAATAATCAGCTACTCCTCCTCCTGGCCATCCTGGAAGCCGCTCCTGAACACGGAGGAAGCAGTCATTTTCATTTGAGTCAATAAAACTTTACTACAGTCACATAATGACTAAAAGACTCCTGATTCCTGGTTCTCTTGAACAGTTTAAACCTTCAGCTGTCATCCTTTTACCAGTTAGAGTTGCTGTTGCTGACAGGAAGGCCTGCTTATCAACAGAAAGACACATTTGCTCTAATAAAACCTGTTTTCACCTTAATACATGAAGCATATTTGCCAAAGAGAACCACAGAAGTTCCTCAACCAGCTGCAGATTTCTTACCAGGTCATCAGTGAAAGTTAGAGCTGTTAATCATGTGATGTTCTAACTATTGTTGGCAGGTTTTAGGTGGAATAATTCATTTAAGAATAGCTCTTTTTTCCATGTGGACCCAATTCTGTCTCATAAGCAGGATCACAGGGGATTATTCACGTTGTTTCTCCCCGAGTCTGTGTACAAAAAGCCAAAGTCATCAAATCTCTCAACATGCAGAGGGAAAAACAATAGGAAAGCATAAGACTACATGAGGTGGTGTTTGCAGTATTACAAGGAAGAGGAAGATGGGTTGTTCATCTGGACTCAGATGCCCTGAGAATCCTAAGGGCTGGGAGGAAACACTGAAACTAGATTACTGGAATCACCTTCAACAGCAGCCAAAGTACGTATCTTTATATCTTTATAACCCCACATAGCAGAAGGAACTTAGGATCTAATGCAAAACATCACAAGAACTGAAACTGAAATTCATTATTTGCACAGGGCCAACCAGCAGCGTGGCTTAGACAACTAGTCTATAATACTAAACGAGTGAAAAACAGAACAATGCACGATCCCCAGGAACCTAAACTAACTTAAACTAACTAAATAGCTGAGGATGGAGACAGTTAATGGCTCCTAACTATTTACATCAGTCTCGATAAGGCAGACTGAATGACGGTCTGTTAAAATGCACGGCAGTAATCTCATAAACGTTACTCAATGTGTCCTACAGGAAGTGTGGAGGGTCATTTCCTAGCAGGCCTGCTGATTTCTGCAGCTGGCAGACTTCCAGGTGATTTCCCTGAACCTCCCTGATCTCCTGACACACCTGCAGACCCGCCGCAACGTCACCTGTACTCACATTTCCCCGTCGGTGGGTCCTAACCAGCGTTAGCAGGAGCTTCAAAATGCACAAAAACAAAGAAACAGGTCGACAGAGAATTTTAGTACATTTCAGATCACGGCCGTTGTTGAAAGAAGGGAAACGGAACCAAAGGTTGTAGATTTATCCCGGTGCAGTTTGACGGGGAGTCTCCTCCGCTGGGCCAGGAGAGCCTCTTTGTCCCGTCAGCAGCATCAGGAGCATCTTTCCTCCTGCCCTCCACCGGTCAGGGTGCCATGTCTGGTCCGGTGGGGTGTGGAGGACATGGTTCTGGTCTCCATGCTCTTCCCCCCCAGATACCGTCTGATGCAGGGCTGGACTGGGACCACAACGTGACCCAGGGTCCGTGAGGGCCAATCAGCTCAGTCCTCCAATCCTCATAAACAATGGCTTTCTATTCAGCATGCAGAAACTGACAAAGGTTGCTTTATATTATTCTGAAAATTGTGAAAAGTTATATTAACCCCTTTAAAAATATAAATAGGCACTTATGCTCTAAAATGATTTATTTATTTATTACTTCATTTAACAAGAAATTCAGATTTAAAATCTGTTACTCAGGTGTCCTGGACAAAAACACATAAATGAAATGAAATCAAAATATAAATGAAAGGGAATACATCCAACAACATGTAAAGGCAGGAGATTAAAAGCTGTTAAATTGAATTTCTGCTTTTTAGTTTTGTAATGACTAAGTTAGCAGCTGTTTTTCCCTGTCTTCATAAAGGCCACGCCTGAATTATGTCACAGTAAATCTGCTTTGGAGGCGTTTCTTCTCACGCTCAGATGGAGAAGTTTTAATAGAACTGTTTCTAAATCCACATTTAAAACCTTTGTTCTCCATTCTAAATGGTAAACATGTTCACATTTAAGGAATCAATTACAACTTCATGAACGAGACAAAGTGCAGGAAGGAAATAAACGAATGTTAAACTTCTCTGTTAAGTGCTTTTATTTTGACAGTTCCAGTAGGAAGTGTCTTGTAGCGTAGTAGCTAGCTTAGCAGCAAGAAACTGTTGGAGGTAAGTTATATTTATTTAGTTCTGAAGGGATCCAAAGTCATTTAATGCAGTGGTTGTTAGTGTGAAGCGACAGCTAGTTAGGAGCCATTAACTGTCACCGTACCCAGCTAGTTTAGTTTAGTTTATGCTAGTTTAGGCTAGTTTATGCTAGTTTAGTTTAGGCTAGTTTAGTTTAGTTTAGTTTAGTTTAGGCTAGTTTAGGCTAGTTTAGTTTAGTTTAGTTTAGGCTAGTTTAGGTTAGTTTAGGTTAGTTTAGGCTAGTTTATGCTAGTTTAGGCTAGTTTAGTTTAGTTTATGCTAGTTTAGTTTAGTTTAGTTTATGCTAGTTTAGTTTAGTTTATGCTAGTTTAGTTTAGGCTAGTTTAGTTCAGTTTAGTTTAGTTTATGCTAGTTTAGTTTAGGCTAGTTTAGGTTAGTTTAGATTCCATGTGCATCTTTCTGTTTTTCACTCGTTTAATATTATTCATTAGTCTGAAGATTCTGTTCCTTCCTCCTTGTTTCCTTTTCTTTAATGTTCTGTTCGTTATGGATTTAGTTCCTTTATTCTTGCCTCTGCAGACCTTTGTCATCGGTTCAGTCATTAGGGGCTTTATTTAGTCGCTGAGCATCCTTTCATGTGTGCAGCTCTCATGCTGCACACTGGTTTATGCACGAGGCCCCTGAGGCCCCTGAGGCCCCGGGTCACCTTCTGAATATTTCCTTCAGCGATCAACTGCAGCAGCAGGTGGGTTGCTGCTTCTTTCTGCTCTAACGATCAGCTTCAGTCTGGCAGCATTTCCCTGCATTCGTTCGTACCGCGGTAGAACGGAGCAGAACCTGCTACGTCGTCGTTGGGCCCTCCGCTGCCACTTGTTTCGTGCAACCTTTCTTGTAATTCATAGAAATGCTGAAATCAGAGGCATTTTCAGGGATGGGCCATCTAATAGAGGCACTGTACCCTGAGGTAAGGACGTCTGGCCCCTATAGGGTTGTAGCGTTAGCTTAGCATGTAGCAGCAGTCAGGGTTTAGTTTATCTTGTCTGTCTGCCTCATAGGAAAAGTTCCTGCCCAGCAGCTGATCTGAGCTGCAGGGAGGCTGAGAGCTGCTCTGCGGTCCCAAGGGCCACAATTAGAGTAAATGAGATCATTTTATATCGATTTAGACGCAGATAAGTATGTGAATAATCTAGTGATTTTTTTCCAGTGATAATATGGGGATAAGGCTTATTTGACGACTCTGGTGCAGATATCTGCCTGTTAGCAACACCTGCATCTGGCCAGAGGTCCTCCGTGTTTGACAGGAGATCCTGGGCATGTTGGGGCCTGAAAACCTGCCTTTGTGATGTTCCTCCAGCTGGGTGTAAAAAGCAGTTGACTTTGACAGGGAGGGGCTTTTAAACTTAATTAACTCCATTAACTTTCTCAACGTTGGGAGGATTGCTGTTGTGCAGCAGGAACCTGCAGCAGGGTGTCCAGGAAGAGCTCAGGGCTCTTTTCTCATAGGATGGGTTATGATTTACTGCTTTCATCACTATATTCACTCCAACCGGCTTTATCTGCAATAAAAACCAACACTTTCTTTAATAGAAACAACATCTTTAATGTGCTACATCAGGTAAATATAAAAGTATCATCAAAATAGTCTCTCACGTATAAATTCTGAACGTCTCATAACCTGCTTTAAAAAAATAAACTACAAACCAGCCTGTACAAAAAAACTAAAAGAAAGAAGCACTTTTCAGAATCAGCAGTGTTTTTACAGGAAGGTTCTGGAGGTTTTGTCCAAAACCCAAAAGCATACAGTTTTATTCCAGTGCTACAATCTTCAGAAAGCTATAAGAGGGGCTGCTGTTTTTCTCCTTCTGCTGCTGAATGTGAGGTTCTGAAGTCCGGTTCGGGTCAAGCTTCTCTTCTGACGCATTTACAGCAAAATAAGAGTTTTAGTCAAAGGTAAGAAGATTTTCTGATCTGGTGTTTTGTTCAAGTAATCACTGTAAAGTTGAATAATGCTCTGTCTGAAAACAGAAGCACGCATTCATATTTTGGCAATGGTTTTTCCATTTCTACTTAAATAAATAAATGATTGACTTTGTGCCGACAGGTGGACCCATTCTGTCTCGGTGAGCAGCTTCCCAGGTCATCGCTGCTGGTTCTTCCTCTGTCCGTGTACAAAACGCCAAACTTATCAAATCTCTCAACACATAAAGGAGAAAAACTAACAAGACAAAACTATAAGACATCTAAATAAATATTAACGCATCCATTCAACAACGTAATAAGTTAAAGCACAACAAAGCAAACAGTTTTCTACCTGAGTCAACGTTTTAAATACTTCACAGTTTAACGTCAGCTCTGGACGAGGATCATTCTCTTGCCCAGTCTTTGGAATGCTCTTATTTTGGTACTGCGCTCGTTGGATCAGAACCAGCTCTGGTAACAAATTTGGCCACATCTGTCTTTTTGGTGAATCTTCATGCCCCCCCCAGGAACCCGTCCTCACTGTCCCTCCATCTTCACTGTTGGTCGTTTGTGGAGGTGAACCACGCTGGCCCTCTCCTGGAAGCCTGAAGCAGGGCTGTGGTGTGAGAGCGGCACGGCGGACTGGGCCGCCGGTGCGTTGATGGCAGCTGTCAGAACCTGGAGCAGAACCGTAGCCTCCTTCTGGTCCTCCTTGCCCTCTCCCTCCAGCGTACGGGCCAGCCACAGCTCCACAGCTTCGCCTAGCTGAGAGGCGGAGGCTGTTTCTGTCAGCGTGTCGGCCTCCTGGCTGGCGTCGAAGCGCTCCAGCGTCTCCTTGACGTGCGCGTGGAGCGGCGCGGCGGGGTTGGCCAGGCAGCAGGTGCGCTGGTGGATGAAGAGGCTGAAGCGGTGGAAGAAGGTCTGGGAGCAGAGCGCGCAGCGGTAGGGCCGGTCGCGGCTGCTGTGGAGGCGGCGGTGCAGCTTCAGGTGGATGTACTGGGTGAACTTGGTGTTGCACAGTTTGCACTGGTAAGGTTTCTCCCCTGAGTGCAGCCGCAGGTGCGTCTTCAGGTTGCTGGTGCTGCTGAAGCGTTTGTGGCACACCTGGAAATCATGAAATGACAGATTCAGGCCTCAGCCACTCTGAACAGGAAATAATCTGAATGCTGGCGATTCTTTTGATGTGGCTCCCGCTATCAGTTTGTAATTCCAGCTTATTCCAGGTAACTGGAGGGACTAGTTGTGGTGAATCACTCAAGCCTACAGAGACTTTAGCAAACAACAAGATAAAGATGTGATGGCGTGACTGAGTGGGCCGTGGCGCGGTGCAAATCAAACACACTCTGACAGGTAGGGCTGCGTTCAGACCGTATCGTCTGCCGCTGTGGCGTCATGGACATGTGAGCTCTGCTGTGCTTCTCTACATACCTGACATTCATGGGGCTTCTCGCCGGTGTGGACCAGGTGATGTTTCTGCAGGTGGGCCAGCTGCGTGAAGCTCTTCTTACACAGGTTGCATTGGAAGGGCCTCTCACCGCTGTGCACTCGCAGATGGACCTACGGAAAACTGCCATCAGTTCAACTGTTCAGGCATGATGAGTGTTTGGTGTCCCCTGGGCAGGAAATCCTTACCTTCAGGTTTGAGAGCTGTCCGAAGGTCTTGGAGCAGATGTTACATTCGTACTTAATCTTTCCATTCTGCTTCTTCAGAGGGTAAGGCAGGGATTTGTGTCCAGGTCCATTCCTTGGTGCTGTGGCGCTCTTGTTGACGGTCAGGCTGAGATTGATGGCCTCCTCACAGCTGGAGGGAGACTGCTCCTCAGTGGGATGGTGGCTGTCAGGCTTGGCGAGAGGAGAGAGCTCTGGGGTGGCTGGAGCGCCTCTGGGAGGTGAAACGTTTGGGATCAATTCTTTGAGGCCTCCCTGAGACGACGGAGCGTAAGGGAGGGACACCGGCAGCAGGTTGGGTGGAGCGACAGGGGGGTACGGGACTCCGTCGGCCCCCAGGTAGCTGCCGTATCGGAGGGGTCCTCGTGAAGGAATGACGGCGGGGAAGGGGGGGGAGTAGGACGGGAGGACGAGGCGGGGATAGTGAGGCGCGTAGGGAGGAAGGAACTGGTAAGGCGGCTGGAGATGTCGTGAGTGGGAGTAGAGCGGGTAGGAGGAGACGAGGCCCTCCCTGTGGCTGTAGAGGCCATGGAGGTGAAGGGGGAGGCCTCTGTGTGCGGCTGGGAAAGAAGGGTGCTGATCTGACAGGTAGGGGTGATTCAGGCCCAGGGGGGTGTCCCTGGGGTCAGGCTGGGGGGAGGGAATGACGGTCCGGCCCTCTGGGTCTTCCTCCTTCTCCATCTTTCTGCTGAAGTCCACTATTTGCTCGTCAGGCGTGTCAGGAGGAGTGTCTCGCTCCAACATCTCCACGTCAATCTTCTCCTCGCTGTCTTCCTGCTCCCTCACCTCCTCCTTTGTCCTGTCCTGAGGAAACGTCTGCTGAGGTAGATGCTGTTTGGCATGCTGGTCTGCAACAGAGAAGAAGAGCCGTTGAGTTTAGGACGCTCTGTGTTTACAGACACACAGTCAGGCACAGCCGCCCACGCCGGGCGCCGCCTCTTATGATAAATGATAGTAGTTTCAGTTTTGGCATGACACCGAGCTTACGGCTTTCTGTTGTAGAAGTGATTTTCTGTGGGCGACGAGGCGCGTGGGAGTCCATGTGTCATGTCATAAATGAGCCTCAGCTCAGAAACGCAGAGTTTCGTTTGTCGAAGCTTTTCTGGGTACCTCAGCGTACCGACCACGAGAGAAAAACACCTCTCCTCCTCTTCTGCTCTGACACAAACAAATCCCTGTTTGTTCTCACCGCGGGCATCCGACTGACTCCAGCCTTTAACCTTCCAGAAAGAGGCGGCCAAGCTTTGTGCCCGCCCGCAGAGACCCGAACCCGACATCCATGCCTGAACAGAACCAACCGGGTTTGTTGTTTTGGATCGCAGACGATCAAAACGAGACTGAGCAGAATGTCCCAGCGTGAGCCCAGAGCTTATCCAACCCATAAAGAGACGCAGTGACACTTTGCCCCAGTTGCTTGGATGAATGGACGCATGAATCATGAGTTTCATCCTCATTATTCTAGACGCCGAGGGCATGACTTCACCTGATGCTGATCTGCAAATACCTGGAAACATGACTCACACAGGTACTTTGAACGGATGTTATTACCCTCAGATTTCTCCAGCTGTACCGTCTAAGCTCACGCCCAGAGATCACCTACAGATATCTGACTGACCGCTGAAGACCAGACGGTTCTGAAACAGATAACATGGGAGAATGATGTGTCCTCTGCTGCTTTGAAGGCGCATCTATTCACCGCAAAGATCTAAATGGGATTTTGGTGAGTGACTGCTGACTGGCTGTCATCAGTCCGTCACTGCTTCCCTTTGTTCTTTAGGGAAACCAGAGGATTCAGCAGCACTAGGTGGTCTCTGCCTGGTCTGGTGGGGACGGGGACGCCTTCAGACACCCTGCTGTGGGGGGAGGCGGCACTCACCGTGTCGGAGGTCCTCCTGCTGGCTGCACAGCCTCTGGGCGAACTCCTGGCTGTACCACACCAGCAGCTCCTGCTTGGGCTCCACCGGCCGGATGGTGTAGAAGAAGACGTCCCGGCCGTTCTGGCAGGCCACCAGGTTCTGCTCGGCCAGGCAGCGCGCCGGGTTCACGTAACGCATCCAGTTGCTCTTGTGGACATCGTAGCCATCGATGAAGTGTTGAAGCTGGCCGCCGCTGTAAATCTGCAGCAGAAGAAGAGGCGTCAGCGGCTGGGAAGCTCGCTCCAGACGGGACACACAGACACATTAAACAGCTGAGCTGTCATTAATCAGCTGGAATCAGAGCACAACCCTCAGACACACCTGCCAACCTAACACCTGTCATTTACAGGGAAATCTTTCTAAGCCAATCAGAGCCTAGTAGAAGCAATGCTAACAGGTCATAGTCACCTCTGCCATGTACAGTTAATATCCTGCTCAGCTGTCAGTCGGCTGCCCTTCCCGCTGCTACTGCCTGCTTCTGTGTGCCGTCTCTGTTTTGCTGAGCCTTAAAGTCAGTGGGTGTGGCCTCAGCGTTACTCAGCACAGCCGCCTCCTCTTTTTGATTCCTTTCTCACTTCTCAGTTTCTCTGATTCATGGACTGCACGCCGGCCGTCATTAGTGGGTAAAATGAAACGGTACCAGAGGGACGTGCTGATTGTGAAAGACAAAGCAGATGAAAGTGAAATGTCAGAGGAGCTGGCTGGAAGCCAGGCGGCTGCAGGGCATGCCTGTGGCGGCACGTCTACCTGTGACACACGCCTGCTAATGTAAGCTGTCCCGTGGAGCGCCCGCTTTCACTATCATCCCTTTACAGGAAGGAAAAGCCACAGGATGGTGACAGAAACTCCTTCTGGGAATTGACTCAACCAGAAGAGAAAAATGCCCTGAATGATACAAGCTGGACGTGAGAGGGGGAAACTGAGAGAGGAGTGGAGAGAGGAGCGCTCTCCCCGTGTCACAGAGGCCAGTGCCAGTAATTCTCTGATGACTCTAAAACTCAATCCCTCGTTACGTGACGCCGAAGCGCTCGGCTTCCTCAAAATGTACACCAAAAGCACTGAGCGCCGCAACCGTGTGTGAGAAAGCACTTTTGTTTCTTCACTGACGCACAGAAGCAGACGTGATGTGAGAAAGAGAGGAAGAGGAAAAGCTGCGGCTGCTTGGCGAGCCAGAGTCTTCCTCTGAGAACATCTTACCCTCCAGAAGTACTTCCTGTTGGCCTCTTTGGGGACGCTGTCTTTGGTGTAGAGGTCTCCCTGCAGGGGGCCGAAGCGAGTGCCCTGAGGAATGTACTCCTTGCTGAACACACCTGTCACCTGGAGAGAAGGAGCGGATCAGTACAGGTCCTGCGTGCCGATTAGCTGCTTTAGAGCTGAACGAGCTTTCACTGGATCATGTCTGGGTTGTGTTTACGTGGCTGAGGTCAGCGGCCCGAGCTGCTCCTCTGGGCCGTCAGCTCGGACCGCTCCAGTTAAAGCCTCAGCATGACCCACTTTCTACCCTGACGAGCTAAACCGATGAGGAGACTTAACGCTTTCCCTGACCTACTCCCCTGATTTCTGATCCTGAGCAGCAGACACAGGTGCAGATGTTGTTTTGGAGGATCTCAGGAAACAACAAGTTTAACGGACTTCACAGGTTGCTTCACACCTGAAATCCACCGTTTCAAAACGTCCCTCATGTGGGAATGAGTCAACGCCTACAGATTTCCTGGCACCTTGTCAAGAACACGCAGGATGTTCAACTCAATTTAGTTTTATTTATATAGCACCGATTAACAACACATCATATCAAGACTCTTTCCAAAGTCAGCTTCCATCAGATCCTCCAGGTTGGTGAGAAAGTTTCCTCTCTAAGGAAACCCAGCAGGTTGCATCAAGTCTCTCCAAGCAGCATTCACTCCTCCTGAAAGAGCGTAGAGCCACAGTGGACAGTCGTCTGCATTGTTGATGGCTTTGCAGCAATCCCTCATACTGAGCATGCATGAAGCGACAGTGGAGAGGAAAACTCCCCTTTAACAGGGAGGAGAACCTCCAGCAGAACCAGAACCAGGCTCAGTGTGAACATCTGCCTCGGTCTATAACTGATTTCCAGATCTCCAGACTCCTGCAGACCTCCGTAGGCCTGCCAGGACGGCGCACAGTGGCGCCGGCAGGTCTAACTTCTGTCTGCCGCTGTTGTCCTGGTGGCGTTTTTAGAAGAAAGTGTGAACGGCTGAGAAGACACGAACGCACACAGAGCGCAGCGCCGACCCCTAAAACACGAACTGGTCCCCCGATTCAGAGATAAGATGCAACCCAAAGAAACAGAGCAGGAGTGACGGATGTATGGGCCGTTGGCCGCTGACTCTGTGTGTGTGTGAGTGTGTGTGTGTGTGTGTGTGTGTGTGTGTGTGTGTGTGTGTGTGTGTGTGTGTGTGTGAGTGTGTGTGTGTGTGTGTGAGTGTGTGTGTGTGAGTGTCATCAGAAGGTGAATGGTGGATATGATGAACCAGTTTGACAGGCACATTGTGATCCTCTGGTGTTGCGTGACTAATGAGTTGTTGCAGCTACCGAACTGCCGCTGCAGCTCAACCGCTTGTTCCAGCGATGTTGGGGGGGGGGGGGGGGGGGGGGGGGAATGGAAGAAAGGGATGGTGGTTGAAGGAGGGGGGGGGGGGGTCCTGTGTGGATCCACGCTATGAGGGGTTTCCTCTCAGACGGCTTGTGTGCGCCACCAGGTTGAACGCGGCCGCCTGGCCGGCCATCATAGCCCAATGAAAGTTAATCATCTGGTTTTAACCTAAATCCCCCCCCCCCCTCCGCCTTTGCAAAGATCCTTCCCCCCCTGCAGCCCCCGCTGTCCATCCTACTGCCACCCGTTGCTGATGCTCCATCTGCCACGTGCCTTTTAGCAACTTCTTCCTGGTGCACACACCTCTGAGTCTTTCCTACGGATCCTTCCTGGTAACCCGGCTCACCTTTCCACAGCAGAGCCCACAGTCCCACACTGAAGAGTGGCTGCAGCAAGTGTTCATCACAGCAACAGGAAGGGAAACTGCTCAGCTGAAAGAAGGCAGTTGGTTCAAAGCCAGGGCTAGAAATCCTCTCTGCAGTTTGTTTCTAACAAAGTGCTGCAAGCAGGAAGAGCAATGCGCCTCATCCAGTGGGGCTTCATTAAAGATGCACATTAAAATAATTGATTGCACATCAATTAAGGGCCAAACAGGGCGAGGGAGCGTCTATGAGGCCACAGTCTGATGTTATCTGCAGCAGCAGCAGCGGCGGCTGCAGGCGGAGGAGGAACAGATGAGAGTCTGAGAACTGCAGAAGAGGAACAAGGGCAGAAAGTGTCGCCTTGGTGAGGATAAAAAAAGGAAGGGGACAGTAACCACAGACTGAGTGTTGACTACAAAACAAGTGAGTGTGACACTGCTCCCTCCCTGATAGTGAATCTGTCCTCAGCCGCAGAAATATACCCCCCCCCCTCCACTGTGGCGTGTTAGAGCTCAGCGCCGAGGCCACAGCAGGTCAGAGGGTTCTAGGAAAAGGCAGAGCTCACCTGCTGGTTCTGATGCGCTCAGGCTGTCTGGGTTCAGTGTTAATGGCTGACTGAGACCATGTAAAGGTGCATGATGGGAGCTGGACCGGCCACTGGGCCGACACGGCGCCGCGCGGCGCAGGAAGCAGCTTACCTGGTTGTCGGTGCTGTAGTGGAAGGTGAGGTTGCGTGGGATGGAGGTCATGGCTTTGGGCAGGCAGAAGCTGGGGTCTGACGCCTGGTCAGGAACGATGTAGGTGCAGCTGAGAGCAAAGTCCACCTCCCTCCAGGCGCTCATGTCCGGCAGGGCGCTCTCCAGCTTCATCTTCACAGACGGTTAGACCTCAGCTGATAGATTCAGGCTCTGGCCTTTCAGTCTGGCTCGTGGTGCTTTGGTATCAGAAGACTTTGGTTCTGCTGGGGAAGGTCCTTTCTTTCAGGTATGACGGTTAAAGCTCAAGATCTGGAGAAGCAGAACGGAGAATTTATGGTAAAATGAAAGGGAATGTGGAGAAGAGCACAGAAACCCAACTTTCCAGAACCAGCTGCCACGTCCATCAGAACTGTCCATAAAGCATCTTCTGACTCACCGTCACACATTGGTTCAGCTGCTGGACCTTCATGTCTTTGGCTACGTCATGTCCTCCGTCCTCGTCCGCTTCTCCAGCTCGGCCTTCGGTCTGTGCTCGCTGCGCCGCCCTCACCGGATACTCCCTCACCGGGACGGCGCCAACTGTTTTAGCTCTGTGTGCGGTCCAATCAGCGGCCGCCGCGGTCACGTGATGGAGCCATCTGACACGCTGCTGCTGCTTCTGGACAACAACACGGTGACGTGATGAATGCTAGCTGGTGTACGCGCACACGCGCACACACAAAGAAGACGTCTTAATGAATGAATAAAGGAGGAGCAGATGGCGGCCTGGTGCCACTGGAAAACACACCCAGAGACTTTTGCTTGGTTTGGCACTTAACGAGCAATCTGCCGCCACTGGATCGCCTTGACCTACATCTCTCTCTCTCTCTCTCTCTCTCTCGGCTTTAATCCAGCCTGAAACATGTTGGATGGAACCAGCAGCTGTACCTGTGCAGGTACGCGTGTTTGTCCGGTTCACAGAGCAGAACCGGCTGAGGACGTTCCCCTGGTTCTGCTCAGAAGGGAAGAAACTTCTCATCTTTGCTCCACGTTTAGAAGAATGGATGAAGATGGAAGAGGAAGCTGTCCGCTGTGGCCACAGTGTGTCTGATGAAGGCATTAATGAATAAATCTCCATTACGGAGCAGCTGATGTGTAATCACGCTGCTGACAGTCTGCAGCCATCCCTCCCTCCCTTCTTTCTAAACCTGGCTGCTGAAATGCTAAATTGGCTGCCATATGGTGCGGCTGCCTTTCCAAGGCTGCAGCTTTGCTGCGCGGTGCGGCGTGGGGGTTAAACCTGCAGGGTGGGGCGGGGGACACCAGGATTTAGGTTCTTTCACTGACCCGTGCCCGGCTGGGCTAATTTCTCTAATTCACAGACAGTCTGGGCTCAGGCTCAGAGGCTAAGGAGCCGTCGCTCCAGGACAGCAGGTTAGCGACTGGGCGCGCTCCTGGACACATCCAGGACAGGCGGGGGTTCAGGAGGGGAAGCCTCGCCGCGGCACCGGCACGGAGGGAGGGGAGCAGATGAGCCAGGAAGGATCAGAGAAGACCTGAGGTCAGCTTAGCGAAGCCGTCTGAGACCAAAGGATGCCACCTGACACACCTGGCTCTTTCATAACCGCTCCAGATCAACACCTGTTGCCCAGCAGAAGTTCTGCCGCCGAGTCCGTCAGAGAGAAAGCTGCTGCTGCTCCACACCTGAATCCTCACTTTCCACTCTGCTTCGGTTAGGACCAGCAGACCGAGCCGCCAACACCGCAGTCATGATGTCACTGCATAGTTAACGCATTCACAAGTTCTCAAAGTGTCACCACCAGCTCACAACCAACTGTGAAACAGCTAAGGTCCACACTGACGCATTTCCAGATTTCTTCTGTCACACCTAAATGATTCTGATCACAAAACAAATCTTAATATGAGAAAAGAGGACCTGAGAAAATACAAACGGCTGTTTCTAAATAAGCCGTCTGGTCCCACATGGCCGTCTGTGATGATGTTCTGGTGTTTGGGTCCGGTAGAACGTCAAAGGTCCCATTTCCACCAGAGCTGTTGAGTCTGTGTCTGACAGAAGGAAGCTTCTGGCAGAAGGTTCCAGAACCAGTTCTGAGGCTTCAGGCCTCCGGAGAACCACAGTGAGAACCACAGTGAGAACCACAGTGAGAACCACAGTGAGGACCATGGTGGCTCTGGAGGAGCTGCAGAGACCCACAGCTCAGGTGGAGGACCTGTCCACAGGACAACTAGATGGATGGAGGTAAAGCAGGACCATCCTGGAGGAAACTCTGCTAGAGTCAGCAGGAGACCTGAGACGGAGGTGGAGGTTCTCCTTCCTGCAGGAGAACCAGCCTGAACCTGCAGCCTGAGGGAGAATGGCCTAGTCAAAGTCCAAAGATGATTGAGAGTTTATGGCCTGATAACCTGACAGATGTTCTCCATCCAACCTGACTGAGCTTGAGATGTTTTACAAAGCAGAACAAAGATGTTGGACCTGCAGGTTCTACAGAGTTCTGACTCTGAGGGGATGATTATAAATGGAATAAAATGCTGAAAACTATAAATGTTGACTTTTATTCTCTGTGTTCTGGTTCGTAGTGATGAAATGTGTGAGAGCCGTCCACAGAACATGGATCCAGGTGCATTTCTACCTGAACTCACCTTCTAGAACCGTTGGAAAGTCCCTCAGCAGGTCCTGCAGGACAGAAATGTTCCAGCCGGCTCATAAAATCTCCTCCTGCTGCTGTAAATGACAGCAGAGACCGTGGGAGCAGAATCCGTCACCGCGCGGCGCTTTAACCTTTGGACAGCTTTGGGTCAGCTGAGGCGCCGTAAATGGCCCATAAACCGGACCGGGTCATGCTGCGGGGACCGGGCCGGTCCAAACTACGGTTCCTGGTCTAAACCCAGCCGAGTGCAGCCGTTCTGAAGCTGATAGTTCCCAGAGCAGCCGGCGTTTCCTTCCTGTGGGTCACCTGCTCTTCATCACCTGCAGCTTTCCCACTCTTCCTCCTCAGAGGCGGGTTCAGCGGCCCGGTCCACATTATGATACCGGCACCAAACGCTTCATCTAACAGAACGTTTCCAGCAGATTACAGAGGTGGATCTGAGCAGGAACGCTGAACATCTCATCCTTAAATAAAGTTTTATTTGCTGTGCCTCAGTTTGAATCTTTTGTCTGTTTCTGTAGTTCAGGTGAGTGTTGCTACTTTAGTTCATCGACTGAAGCTATTTAACTGGAAGCTTTTTTATTCATACATTCTTATATTTGGAGAGACGGTGATGGTTCATGGGTTCAGTTCTTGCTGCTTTAGAACATCAGTGCAGGAGTTCCCTCCTCCATCTATTGTTCAGTATTAGCACGCCTCACCTGGCAGGTATTCACAGAACCTGGCAGAGACCAAGAGCCTCTGGGTTGTCGTTTCCTGCTAATCAGGCGGCGCCCAGGCTGGTAGTTCTGATTAAAATGACGCACTTTATTAATAACAGCCTTGGGCATATAGTTATTAATAGTCATTAATAGTCATTAATGGTTAATAATGGTCATAA
This sequence comes from Fundulus heteroclitus, assembly GCF_011125445.2. Lineage (NCBI taxonomy): Eukaryota > Metazoa > Chordata > Actinopteri > Cyprinodontiformes > Fundulidae > Fundulus > Fundulus heteroclitus. The sequence continues at coordinate 590,040 of NW_023396530.1, read as the reverse complement.
ATACTCATTAATGGTTACTAATGGTCATTAGTAGCCAAACCAAGTATTGCTGCCTGATTGGCTGAGCTGCTGTTTGTGATTAAACGGGTCGACCCAATCAGGTGAGTGGATGCAGACCTCTGGTTGTAGCAGAACTCAGAGGTCAGCACCGGGTCCAGAGTCTGTACTGGGTTCTGATCCGTGGACCTGGAGCAGAACTAAACCCGGTTCTGGTTTCAGAGCAGACGTGGGCCTCACATGGAGAACAAACAACCCCCCAGCGGGTCATTTGACCCCCCCCCCCCCCCCCCCTGGTGTTTTGCTGCGGCGGCCGGATGGTAAACAGCAAACAGCCTCAGATCTTTGGCTGAAAAGAGGATTATCTGCAGCGCTGGAGACAAACATCATGAGGAAATCAGTGATCAATCAAGGCGCCGCTGATGTTGTTTACTGAGTCTGACCCGCTTACGTCTCCATCAGATCCATTTAACCCCGAGGATAATCTGGCCGGATGAAGCAGAAATATGGAGAATCACATCATGATTGTTTTCCTCCAAGAATCAGAGGAAAACTGACTTTTCATCACAGCTCCCTCTGGGGCTCTATGTGATGGAAACACAGAGTAGAGCTTTATTATCACCAATAATTCCCTTTTCTCACTAAAAATCTAAACGTGGGTTTGGACTGAGCCACAAAGCGGCAGGGATGGAGGAGAGCTAGAGAACATGGTGGTGGCAGCTGGAGATGTTTCACACTGAAGAACTTCATCTGTAGATGTTCTACTCAGGTGGACAGCAGAAGTCCTGCAGCCAGAGGTGGTTCCACAGAGTTCTGACTCAGATTCTCCGTTATAGAACAGTTCTGCAGTGCCTTGATGGTTTGGATCGGGACAGAAAGCTCCTCCATAAACTCCAATCTGTGTGAATCCATCTGAGCCCAGCGGACCTTCTCAGGGTCTCATGGAGGTGAAGATGGCTCGGAACCGCTCTGAGGATTATGAAAGCAATCCTGTTTCCATATGAGGGAAATCACAGATGTAATCTATGAATCTAATCCAGGTTGGATTAGAGAACCCAGAGGCTGAATGTTAATCTCCGTCGGGCGGAACATGTGGGAATGTTTGTGAGCTCAGGTTTAAACAACAACAGCCCAGGGTTCTGGTAGAACCAGGGTTCTGGTAGAACCAGGGTTCTGTGGCGTCACCTTTGGTCCGTGCAAACAGAAGAGGGAAGCTTTCACCAGAGCTGCCTTTTATTTCTCAGAAGTGCTCAGAACCAGCGGCTACGTCTTCTTCATGCTTCATGGACTCTCAGTTGTGTGCAGAGCTCTTAACCAGAAAGCAGCTATTATTAACAGAGGAGGCATTACATCACGCAGAGCCTCCTCCGCTGAGGTTAAAGCTGTCGTACCAAAAAGGTACAACATCTCTGATGTTCCGTGGGAGCATCGTCTGCTCAGGCCCAGCTCGTGTCCCAGCTTCTGGAAGCTTCTCTGGACCAGAGAAAGCTGCAGCTTCCTGTTTGTGTCTCTTTTTGCAGATGAGCTCATCAAGAAGTCAGAGCTGCAATAAAACCTGTCACCACACCTCTGCACACCCAGCTGCTCCCTGTACCACAAATCAGAACAGCCTGGGATGGCCGGCGCTGCAGATCAGAAGAACGTTCCCCGGATTCAGCCTCGCTGCTCGTCTGCAGACCGTACAAGGTCAACATGAAGTGAGAATCTCAAAATCCCAGCAGCAGCAGCAGCAGCAGCAGGTCAGAGTTTCTCAGAGTCTGAGCGTGACAGACCAAAATAACCCGTCATTTTCACACCTCCTCTGGGTTGCATGCCATCACAGAAGAGGAAGGAAGGAGACGGACGAGCCAGAGCCCCAGCAACACCATCCTTATCTGCACCATCATCATCCGAGCGCTCTGGCTCTGAAACATGTGAAGCTGCTGCAGGACGAGTGTCACCCGGTCTAATTTCATCTGAAACATCACGGCTGGCTCTGCAGAACTCGGCTCCAGCAGCCGATGTGCAGACGGGCCGGACTCTGGGTCCAGATCCTTTTCTGGACCCGCCGGCTCGGCTGCAGCTGCTCAGAGGAGACGCCCCCCTTTTCCAGCCCAGCGCGCCTCCTCCTGCTGCAGGGGGGGGCCACCTGGTTCTGATGGTACCAGCACCAAAAACCCACCCTACACCTGAACAGGTAGAGCTCCTGGTGCTGCTGACCCAGCAGAGAAGCATCAGCAGGAGGAAGAACCTCACAGGAACGCTTCACAGAACCATCAGGAACATGAACCATCCAGAACATTAAGCGACTGAGCCTGGACACAAAACCTGAACCAGAACCCAGGTGCCCAGGTTCTCCTCCCCTGCTGTAACCGGTTCTGGAAGGGGTCGTGAGGAGACAGAACCTCATCAAAGGTCCAATCATTCACCAACCCAGCAGGAAGTAGAAGCAGTAGGACGGACTAAATGTTCTGGATCACGGTATAACCAGAACCGGTCCTAGTCCTGATGCTTAGTTCAGTTCTGAGAACTTGTTTCCTCTGATTCTCAGCTGGAGCAGAACCCGCAGTAGAACCAAGAGCAGAACCTGCAGTAGAACGTGGAGCAGAACCCACAGCAGAACCCGGATCAGAACCAGGTGTCCATCCATCCACTGAATCATATTTTTCAGTGTTTTTCTTGTCATCTATTATGTTCTACGGGTCTTGCCGTATTCTGCTGTTTTTTGCCGTTTGGGTTCTGCCGTAGAAGCTCCCCTCTCTGCGCTCATGGTGTTTTTTAGCTGTTTTCCATGTTAATGCATTTCTTTACTACATGCCTTCCAGCTTATTCTGCCGTTCTCGTGTCTCTCCGGCTCCACTCTGGGTTCCCGGTCCGTCCAATCAGGATCATTCAGTTCACCTGTGGCCTTCTAACTGTCCTCACCTGTCTCCTCTGCTGTTCAAACTCCCGTCTGCTCCTTGCTGGATGCTGCTGTTGCCCCGGCACGGCTGATGGGTTTAGGCTGAGCCTGTCCACCTTCCTGCCTGCATTGTGGGTACGTTCCATCCATCACTATTACTATTACTATTAGTTATATTACTATTACTATTACTTATATTACTACTACTATTACTATTACTTATATTACTATCACTATTACTATCACTATTACTATTACTATTACTATCACTATTACTATTACTATCACTATTACTTATATTACTACTACTATTACTATTACTTATATTACTATTACTGTTACTTATATTACTATCACTATTACTATCACTATTACTATTACTATTACTATCACTATTACTATTACTATCACTATTACTTATATTACTACTACTATTACTATTACTTATATTACTATTACTGTTACTTATATTACTATTACTGTTACTTATATTACTATTACTATTACGTTCTCCCTTCGTTAAGGAGGAGGCCTCTGCCTGGTGGAGAAAAGCACTTCTGACAGTCAGTGCTGACACCCAACCGTGGATGGGACGTTCATGGTGGAACATGTCTGCACACTGTTGTAACGATGCTAACAGGTGGGCTACCCCCCCGCAGTCCCCCAGCCCCCCAGCTCAAGATGAGGACTTTAGTCCAGATCTGTCTGGCAGACAGGGAGGGGATTTCAGCACCAAATCCAGCAGATCAATAAAATATCTGCTAATTAGGCTGACCAGGACGAGGAGGAGGAGGAGGAGGAGGAGGAGGAGGAAGAGGAGGAATGAGAAAACAAGCGGTGCTGATTCAGGAGTCTAGACGGATCAGGAAAATCCCCAGACTGGAGCTCCAGGAATCAGGTGAGGAAGAGAAGGTGCTGGTCCAGTCAGGGATCAGACTCTTCTCCTTTCCTCCCTCCTCCCATCACTCTCCTCCTCTTCCTCAGCGATCGGTTTCTCTGACCCCAATCCTCCGCCTCCCACCTTTTCTCTCCCTCCCTCCTTCTTCTGCACTTCATCACTTTGACCTAAATCTCCTCATTTAATCTCCTCCTTGTGCTTCTTCTCCTCGGGTTCTGGATAACAATCAGAGCCTAATTGTCCTAATCTCTCTGCTCCTGCATTGTCTCCAGGACACCACGCGTGCCGAGGAACAATAACATCACCCAGAGATCAATACCGGCGTCGTGCCGCAGCGCCGGCTCCCATTGATTCTGTCGCTCCAGCTGAATTCTTCTGAATCAGAGCTCGGACGGCAGCGAAGCAGCGCCGCTCCACATCCACAGCAACAGAGATAAATAACAGGTTCATATTCCACCCGCTGGAAAATAATCTGATCTGTGGAAGATTTGTGGATTAAATCCAGCTGCATGTAAACACCTTTTAAACATCAAATCTGCAGCACTTTCAGTTACATGAGGCGGGATATTAGCTCTGAGGAGGCGGTAAATCCCGAAGAGGCCGAGGTTGGTGATTCTGAAATGACCAGCAGCAGGATGATGAAAACATCCAGAACAATGAGGGATTAGATGTCACCATCTGTTGGAGGCCGCAGAGCCGCTGCACGGTGCTGCTCACTTCTCCGGCCGCGGCGTTTTCCAGCCAGCCTCTGAAACCTCACAGGTTTCTCCTCAGCTCGCTGCTCTGGTTCTCAGGTGGAACGTCGGGTGGCGGTACGGCGGCCCCTCCTCAGCGGGGAGTCAGATGACTCCGTCTGACTCTGCTGTAATCTGACATGGCTAATCTCATCCCAGCGCTGCCAAATTACCTGGGTGTCTGCAGCCAATTAGAGCCAATCTGCAGGCCCCAGCAGGCGGGCGGGGCCCGCTGGGCTCTGCGGGGGCCCGGCCGGTCCTCTTGCTGAGGTCAGCGGTGGCTCAGGCCGTCTGGGGCCCTGGAACGGTCCATCTGCCCGCTTGGCCCGGTCCACTTTCATCCCCAACGGCGCCGCAGATTACGGGCCAATCACTGCACCTGTTCTGCTGTTAGGTAATCATCAGCGACGGCGAGTCCAGAAGAAAGGACCGAGGAACCAGGACGGAGCTAGAACATGAGCAGAACGAGAACCAGAGACGCTACACCTCCCAGATGTTCCCGGGGCAACGAGCTCACTTCCTGGTGACGTTTCTAGCACACAATCCTGGAAGAATGAGTTCCTGACCGGTGATGAGGCTCCGCTTCGCTCTACGGAACCAGGAGTTCAGTCGGTTTGCTGCTGCCAGGGTGCAACGACATCAGCAATACCCCCAGAACCCAGGAGCTGCCAGGGTGCAAAGACATCAGCAATACCCCCAGAGACCAGGAGCTGCCAGGGTGCAAAGACATCAGCAATACCCCCAGAGCCCAGGAGCTGCCAGGGTGCAACGACATCAGCAATACCCCCAGAGCCCAGGAGCTGCCAGGGTGCAACGACATCAGCAATACCCCCAGAACCCAGGAGCTGCCAGGAGCCAGCAGGTTCAGGCCGGGTCACAGATGTTAGTCTGTGAAGATCTGGAGGCTGGAGGTCAGGCTGATCTTCAGACGGCCACACCAGAACCGCAGGTCCGATCAGCACCAGCAGGTCCGATCAGTACCATGAATAATCAGAATGAATTCTTCCTCTCCAGTAGATGTTCCTGTTGTCTCCCTGGACCCAAATGATCCCAGCTAGACGGTGTTTTTAGACCCGTTCAGATTCCTTCTGGCTGTTTGGATCCACCTTTCATTAGAGACCAGAATCAGAACCTCACTGGGCTCAGGACTCGGCTCAGTTTGGAGTCCAGTTTCTAACATTGTGTCAATGATCCTGAATGTTGGTACGTTTTTACACTCTGCGAGCCTCTGAAGAATGTTCTGGAGAAGGCCCGGCAGAAACTGGACCTAATCTTCTCCGCCACCAGCACCCACTCTGTCCTGTGCTCGTCCATTGCTGGGTGGTTCCGATCATCCCCAGAACAGAACCGGTCCAAACTACAACAGTCAGGTCTACAGAGAGGATCACCAGGCCGACCTTCCCTCCGTCCAGAACCAGAACAGGTCCAGGACCAGGAGAAGGTCCGCTAACATCCTGGACACGACCCGGTCAGACTTTCACCTCCAGGTGGCGCTGCAGAGCGCTGTTTGCTGAGACCAGCCACAGAGACAGGTTCTGCCCCAGGCTGGTTCTGATGGACCCTGAACAGTCAGAGGAACCAGGTCCAGACCAGGCTGATTGGTACCGACCCAACCAGGTCTCACCATTTCATAAACATGAATAAATACTTATTTAAAAATATATATCTGCTGTTATTTCTCTTCTTCAGATTTAAAACGTCTCCACTGAGGGCAAAGTGGAGAAGCTGATTCCTCGGGTCCAGCTGGTTCTGATGGACCCGTTCATGGACCCATGAGCCTGAACTACCCAGCAACAGCCCATGATGACATCAGTGTCTGAACTCAGAGGCAGAGAAACTGGAGGCAGAGGCCTTGGACAGCTTGTTTTCTCATCGGCTTAATCACCTTAGCTAAATTAGTTTGAAATTAGCCCCCCCCCCCCCCCCAGTCGTTTTCACAGCTTTATGGATTAGACAGATTACCCGTCTGAAACGGTGTTTTTCTCCCCCATCATCGTCCTTCAGGGGACGCAGGAACTGCCTCTTCACGTGAGGAGAATCTCCGGAGGAACCGAAACCAGGAACCTCTCAGGTGCTTTGGGAATTATCTGCAGACTCGGCGTTTTTGCTGAGTCAGAGGTGCTGCTATGAGGTCATGACGGTAAACAGCTGTTTGGACGTCCTGAAGAGGAAAATGGAACAGGGAGGAACGGCTGCAATGATCACGAGGCTGAAAATACCTGCAGTGTCTTTTATGGGCAGATAAAAATACCTCAGAGAGCAAAGTTCACGTTTTAGGCGCATCAGGAGTTTTCAGTTTTAAAAAAGGTCTAATGGGTCCATGGCTGGGAAAATACAAAAATTCAAGTCTTATGTCATGATGATTTGAGGAGTTTTTATTTTTAACTCAGGGTATTCATCTAGCGCCAGAACACAGCGCCTGGCTTCTCAAGGACTTCCAGGGTCAGTACCATCAGATCCTGCAGACTGATTGGGTCAGAGCTGGCATGGCTTTGCAGCAATCCCTCATACTGAGCACGCATGAGGCGACAGTGGAGAGGAAAAACCCCCTGACCAAAAGTCAGGCACAGTGGTGGAGGAGTGATGATGCGGGCTTGTTCTGTAGCAACAGGACACCTTGCTGTCATTTAGTGGACCATGAATTTACCACCAGAGTTCTGGAGTGGCCTAGTCAAAGGCCAGCTGCAGTTCAACTGTTACAGAACCGAGCTTTGACTGAGCAGCGGGTTCCTGGAGGTGTTCTCTTTGTCAGTCTGAGGAGGCGGTTCCCTCTGCTGCTCGCTTGCTTCAAGTCAAGGCAAAATGATGAGAAAAAAAATAAAAGTAGTAATTAAGGCATAGATTAAAATCTTTAGTCAGATGTCTCAGTTTGAAAAAGATGGAGCGGACCACAGATTTTAAATGTGCATTAAAGTTTAAATTATTCTCTAGTCTTACACTCAGGTCTGTAGCAGTCAGTGTCAGATTCTGACTTTAAGGTCAACACTGATGTTTGAGACAACATAAACTTTATAGAACTTTATTTTTAGAGCAACTATTTTCCTTTTTAGTGTCATAAAAGTCTGACTGTCTTCTGCCTAAACAGAAGGCTAAACGCTGGTTTATTATAACTGACTCCTGATGGACGGAGTAAAGAGAAGAAGAAGAGGCCAAGCATGGAGCCTTGAAGCTTTCAGTATGAGAGAATCTTTAATAAAATAAAAACAGCAGTTCTCCATTCTTTAAAAAGGAGTGTAATAATACCATCAACAATTTAAAACTACTTTATGACTTTATTCTGTATTATTGGTCCATGTGAACAGTTGTGTGTTTTTCCCCCCGGTACATACTGACATGATCTCCCTGTTAACAGTGAGAGGTCTGCTCAGGTGCAGGAGGAGCGGTTCTGCTGTGAAGCAGCTCAGCATCAGGGATCTGAAGCCGCTTCTTTGGACCTTCCACACTCCAGAACCTGGGCTGCAGCTGCCTGGTTCCGAAAATCAGAAAATCTAAAACATATTTTTAAATCATAGACACATCCAGGCGCACAGACGCGCCACGAACCCTGCGCCATTTTCGGCCCTGACTGTGACGTCACTTCCTGGTGCCGTTGGGAAAGTTTCACTTTCTGTTCTGACTACCGGAGGTTCGGGTCCCGCAGGTTCGGATCGATCACCGCGCTGAAAGAGAACCGCAGCGGCGTCATGGCCTTCAAGTACCCCGCAGCCCGGAGAGATCCCGCCAAGGTGAGTGCGGGCCGGTTCGGTTCGGTTCGGAGCGGAGCGGGACTGGCAGGCGGTGCAGGTGCGGCTCTGACGGAGACTGCGCTCAGGTGGAGGCCAGTCAGAACACACCTGGCTACTAATCAGCAGTAATTAGTGGTTCCGAGCTTCTCTGACCCGCTTTCACTTCCCCTTCTGGGCCGGGCCGGGCCGGTTCGGACATAAATAGTCAGAAACAGGAAAACAGGCCCAAAGTTCTTAACTGTTGTCCTTTGAACACAGACTCTGAGCTGCGAGTTTCCTGGATCCATTCACTTTAATAGATAAAGCAGATTATTATTAATTATTGATGCACATCTGGTGGAAGCTGTAATGTCCTGTGTGCCCTGAACGCACCATGAACACATCTGGGCTGGTACCGTGGAGGCAGGCAGACCTGCTGCAGCCAGGCGGCCCGGCTGAGCAGAACCTGGCTGACCTGGGTAGAACCTCTGATGGTTCTGTGAGGCTGATCCAGCAGACTCTTACCCTCTCAGGTCTTTCTCTCTCTCCAGCATCTCTGCTACTTTAATCCACTCCTCTTTCCTTTTTCTCCTCTTTCCTTTTTCTCCTCTTTCCTTTTTCTCCTCTTTCCTTTTTCTCCACATCCTCCTGTTCTGTCTCCGCTTCGACCAGATTGACCCGCTCAGCCCCCCCCCCCAGCATCTTCAGCTGCCCAGTGCACCCGGGCCCAGAACTGCTACTGGGTCTGGTTCTGTGAGGTCCAGTCCAGAACAAAGTTTAGACATGAAGTTTCCTCAGGAGAACATCTCCAGAGAGATGAGCTGCCAGGGCCGGATCCAGGAGGCAGGGGGGTTCTGGGCCAGAGCCAGGCTGGCTCCTCTGCTAACACAGTTCTATTATCCCTGCAGGGTACCGGTTCTGATCCGGTTCATCCTACAGAACTCAAACTCATTCATGGCCATTTCAGGGCCCCAGGCAGGCGTCTGTGAAGGGCCCCTCTGCCCTGAGTGTGAAAGGTTCTGTTGGGCTTCATGCTGCAGTACCGAGACCCAGACAGTAGCGGAACATTTCCCTGTAGTCCAGCAGCCAAACTGTGGGAGCCCACTAATATGCAAATTAATGAGCATATTAGTGTGGAGGAAGCTGGTGGCGTGCACGTGTCAGCCGTGCACGTGGTGGCGTGCATGTGGCGGCGTGCACGTGGCGGCGTGCACGTGGCGGCTTGTTACAGCAGCAGGCTGGACCAGCCTCAGAACCAGCAGCAGAGAGGAGCGGATGCTCTCAGGCTGCAGCCAGAGGTTTCCTCCTCAGCTGGACTTTATCGCTCTGCTGTCTCTGATTCTGGGTTCTTGGAGGGTGGTCCACTTCCTGGTTCTGATCTGCTCTCTGACCCGTTCTCCCCTCGTCCCTGCAGCTGGAACAACAGAACCGGCTGTAGAAGCGTCAGAACACTCTGATGACCCTGAGGCCGTTCTGTCAGGTATCAGAAGTTCTGAGCTCTGGGTCCGATGTTGGACAGCAGGTTCTGGACTCGGCACCAGCCCTCCAGCTCCGTTTCATTATGAAACAAGAACGGGACCAAAGCAGCAAATAGAAGCGGGCCGAACACACAACCCGGGCGGTACCAGCACTCAGTGTTCTGCTCAGATACGTCAGAATCCAGTGGTTCTGGTTGGAGTTCAGGCCCAGTTCAGCCTCTCCATAGGTTCTGAGGCTGGTTCAGATCATGATCCCAGCCTGGTCCAGTTTGTCAGCCAGTCTACTCTGGACGTGGCGGTCCCAGCTGCCAGAACCTGCTAGAACCTGCTAGAACCTGCTGGTAACCCGAGGACGTTCCGTCTGAGCGCGCTGGTGGTCGGCTCGGCTCGCCGGCTGATCCGTTCCAGAACTGCCGGGCCTGCAGGTGCTGGGCCCGTCGGGCCCGGATCAGAGCCGCTGGTGGCGGTTGATCCTCGGTTCCACAGAAAAGGGAACGTCGTAAATTAGAGAAACCAGAAGATCCAGTCTGGGAGCCAAGCTGAGTGTCGTTTGCTCAACAGGTGGATGATTATCACGGAACCAAGGTGTCGGACCCGTACGCCTGGCTGGAGGACCCGGACAGCCCAGAGACCACGGTACCGCGCGTTCTCCCTGCTCTCTGACCCGGATGGACCCGGATGGACCCGGATGGAGCCGGTCTCATCCCGTCTCTCTTCCTGTTTGCTGCTCAGGCCTTCGTGGAGCAGCAGAACCAGCTGACCATGCCGTACCTGGAGAACTGCAGCGTCCGGGCCCGCTTCCAGCAGCGCCTCACCGAGCTCTACGATTATCCCAAATACAGCTGCCCCTACAAACGAGGAAGCAGGTACGTCTGCCGCGCCGTGGCGCCGTGGCGCCGTGGCGCTGATCCGAAGCGCTGGTGGTTGACGCTCCTGCCTTTCTCCTCAGGTACTTCTACTTCCACAACAAAGGCCTCCAGAACCAGGACGTGCTGTACGTGCAGGACTCCCTGGATGCTGCGGCCTCCGTCTTCTTTGACCCCAACACGCTGTCTGAAGACGGAACCGTGGCTCTGAAGAGTGAGCGGCGCTGCAGAACTTCTGCTGAGGGACCGGACCTGCTGCTCTAACCTCTCTGCCTGTCTCCCTCAGTGGGCCGGCTGTCCGAGGAATGCGAATACTTTGCCTACGGCCTGAGCAGCAGCGGGTCCGATTGGGTCACCCTGCGCTTCCTGAAGGCCGACGGCCTGACGGAGCTGCCCGACGTTCTGGAACGGGTCAAATTCAGCTGCCTGGCCTGGACCCATGATGCCAGGGGCGTCTTCTACAACTGCTACCCCCGTCAGGAAGGAAAGGCCGACGGTCAGCAGAACCTTCAGCTCTGAGCTCAGAACCTTCACTTCTGAGCTCAGAACCTTCAGCTCATTAACAAACCCAGATACTGGTTCTGAGTAGGGCTGCACCATTGTGCCAAAAGCCAAAACTGATATATTTTAACCATAAATGTGGTTTAGGCTATAAATAAAGCAATAAAACGGTCCGTTGATAAAGATGTTTAATAACAAGGATTATTTAAAACAGGTTGAATGTTTTTATTAATCAGAATATTATTGAAGAGAAAAGCCGTCTGACCGCTACTTAATGCTGTGGTGAGATTTCTGAAAGGTTCTGGTAAAACAGTACCATTATATAAACTAAAACAAATCAAATGACTTATCTCTGGTGCAGCTCTCTTTACGTGGAGCAAACCCACCTGAAGAACGTCTGAAGAACGTCTGAAGAACGTCTGATCCATCGTTACGTAGACAAACACTGCAGACCTCTGCCGTCTGTTAAACTGCTGATGGAACCGACCCACATTCTGGTTCTGAGTGGGGCTGGACGATATAGAAAAAAAGCTTATCGATAAAAAAATGCATATTGATCGATATCAATAATTATTGAAAATATTTAAAACCATATTTTATGTGCAGCTCTGCCTGGACATTTTATGATATTGCTAAATAATTTAATTTTAATAAAGAACACAAACACAGAATTACAATTAAATCTTTATTTAACCAACTTTTTTAACCATAACAGAATAAAAGAAAAATAACTTAAGAGACCTGAGTTATGTTATTAAATACTGACAAAGAATAAACTAAAGTGACCAGTAAAATGACCAAAATAAATATACCAAATAAATAAATAAAATAGCCTATTTAGGTGGGAATAGTACACTAGTTACTCCTCATGTTTCATAACTGAGAGGCTGATGCAGGGCTGAGGTCAGAGGTCAGAGGTCATGGCGTGGGAACAGACTGCAGCTCATTCTGCACTGATTCTCTGCACTAGTTGGTCAATTTAGGGAGCGCTGTTAGAGAAAAACTTTATATCAGGATCAAGAGTGGCGAGTAACTGAAGCCAGGTTTACCTACTGCAGAGAACAGCAGCATGTCCATCACTATGAAGCATTTTACTGCACCTAGAATGTTTGAGTTCTAGGTGATGGACAGGAGAACCCTGACTCTTACTCGGATCAGGTTCTAAACCGGACCTGAGGTTCTGCTTTAAATAGCTTGCAAAGCCTTGAAATGGAAGTCAGAACCAACAGGCTGTAGATCAGAACCGGGCCCTAGAAGCAGAATCACGAGCTGTTCTCCCTGCAGGCACAGAGACCACGGCCAACATGAACCAGAAGCTCTACTACCATGTGATCGGAACCAAGCAGTCCGAAGACGTTCTGGTGGCGGAGTTCCCGGATCAGCCCAGATGGCACAGCTCGGTTACCGTGAGTCCGGTCCCGGATGTTCACATTTCATCAAGGTTCTGTTACACAGCCTTTCAGACACATCCGTGGTTCTGTTGGTCCAAACCTAATGCATGCTGTGAGTTGTGATGGGAAGACTGGGCAGAACATCCTTTTAGTCGGACCACCAGAACCTTGCAGAACCTTGCAGAACCCTGCAGAACTGCTCAGAAACTGTTAATTTCCATGTTTGTGTCAGAAAGTTTCTGTCTGAGGACCCAGTTTATTCTGGTTCTGATCCCAGTGTGGGGCGGGTAATTCTGCAGACCTCTGAGGTTCTGGGCCCAGGTCCAATCGGACCTGCTGCAGATCTCCTCAGTGTAGAAAATCCCAGTAAAGTTTGGCTGGAAAAGCAGCTTTAAAACGTCCGTCTGACGGCGCCATGCCGGGTCGGTACCAGAGGTCCGTCTGACGGCGCCATGCCGGGTCGGTACCAGAGGTCCGTCTGACGGCGCCATACCGGGTCGGTACCAGACGGCACCATGCCGGGTCGGTACCAAAGGTCCGTCTGTCGGCGCCATGCCGGGTCGGTACCAAACGTCCGTCTGTCGGCACCATGCCGGGTCGGTACCAAAGTCCGTCTGACGGCACCATGCTGGGTCGGTACCAGAGGTCTGTCTGTCGGCGCCATGCCGGGTCGGTACCAAACGTCCGTCTGTCGGCGCCATACCGGGTCGGTACCAAACGTCCGTCTGTCGGCGCCATACCGGGTCGGTACCAAACGTCCGTCTGTCGGCGCCATACCGGCTCGGTACCAGACGGCCCATGTCGGGTCAGTACTAGAGGTCCGTCTGACGGCGCCATGCCGGGTCAGTACCAGACGGCCCATGCCGGGTCGGTACCAACCGTCCAGCAGTAATCTGGAGTGAAGCAGCCGAGACGGTTAAGGTGTTAACGGCCAGATCCAGAATTTCAGGTCCTTCTGTTCTAGTCATACTTTTCTGGGTCTGATCTGCTGATCAATCAGCACCGGACCTCGGAGCGCCCAGATACCAGACCAACGCAGGGTTCTGTTAAAGGTTCTGACCCAAATGCAGGGTAATTGGAAGTCTGGATGTTAGAGGTGAGGAAACTTTAGTTCTGGAGCAGCTTTGTTGGATCGTCACTGATTGAGGGTTGCTGAATAAGAACCAGAACCTCTGGTATTCTTTTGGACCGCAGCGACGACCCGTTGATGTTTAACCTGCATGCCGTCCCGTCCACAGATCTCGGATGACGGCCGGTACGCGGTTCTGTCCATCACTGAGGGCTGTAAGCCCGTCAACCAGCTGTGGTACTGCGACCTGCAGGAGCTGCCGGACGGGATCAAAGGTGCGTAGAGGAACCTTTAACCCGGCTCAGACCCGAGGTTCTGCTGTGGTTCTGATGTTTGGTGAAGTCGATGCAGCACACGTTGGTCTGAGAGGTTCTGGTTTGAAGAACCACAAGAACAGCAAGACTTTGCAACATGTGAAGAAACCTGCAGATGTGGAAACGCCTCCGATCTGCTGAGAAAAGGCCGACATGGGCCGAGACCGAACGACGCTCGTCCTTCCCATCAGAACCTCCCGGACCTGAGCCGGTCCTGAACCCGGCAGGTTCTGTAGCTGAACCGCGGAGATTACCTCAGAGCATCTGTGGAAACGTGAAAAGGAAACGAGTCATAATCAGTTTAATGAGCCGGGTTCCACAGAACTCTCAGGTCCGACTCGTTTGGTCACATTTTCTGTTACGCAACATCGCTGCCGTGGAACGTCACTCCTCCACATCTCCAGCGGGACTTTTAGAACCGACCTCATCAGCCGGATCATTTCTTTCTGAAAACCTTTAAAGCTAAGATTCCCGGTCTCCGCCTCTCGTCCGCTGACAGCTGGAGACAACCATCAGAACCTCATGACCCAACAGGGACAGACGAGAGAGAAATAGACCCTGATGTCCTCCAGCAGCCTAAGCCTATAGCAGCATAACTATAGAGGTAGCTCAGGGTAACATGAGCCACTCTGACTAGAAGCTTTGTCACAAAGGAAAGTTTTAAGATTAGTCTTAAAAGTAGACAGGGTGTCTGCCTCACGGACCAAAACTGGGAGTTGGTTCCACAGGAGAGGAGCCTGATAGCTAAAGGATCTGCCTCCCATTCTACTTTTAGAGACTCTAGGAACCACCAGCAGACCTGCAGTCTGAGAGCGAAGTGCTCTGTTAGGAACATACGGGGTAATCAGAGCTCTGATATATGATGGAGTTTGATTATTAAGGGCTTTATACGTTAGAAGAAGAATTTTAAATTCTATTCTTGATTTAACAGGAAGCCAATGAAGGGAAGCTAAAACAGGAGAAATATGATCCCTCTGGTTGATTTTCATCAGAACTCTTGCTGCAGCCTTGAAGGAACAAAGTCTAGTGGTGGTTCTGGGTCGGTGTGGAGCGGGTCGGCGCCGGCCACGTTCTCCTGAGGCTGTGCGGTTCTGGGCAGCAGGGCCGGGTCACACAGCTTTCAGTAGAAACCAGCGGCTCGGTCCGTGATGCAACACCAGCTGCAGTTTCTTCAGCTTGCATAACCGTGTGGATTTCTTTTTGCTGTGAGAACTTTTCAAACCGAGTGTCGACACTTTCTAAACGCAGGCTGTTGTGAAAGTGTGTTTTTGGTTTTTCTGGGCTTCCGTAGCTCAACATGAATGAATGAATGACCCGTTTCCCTCTGCAGGGCTGCTGCCGTGGGTCAAGCTGGTGGACAACTTCGAGGCCCAGTACTCGTACGTCACCAACGAAGGGAGCGTGTTCACCTTCCGCACCAACCTGGACGCCCCTCGGTACCGCGTCATCAACATCGACATCCAGAACCCGGACAGGCAGAACTGGACCACGCTGATCCCGCAGCATGAGAAAGACGTCCTGGGTGAGCGCCGCTGCTGCCCCCCCCCCGGCAGGTTCTGATGAATCAGAGTTCTGCTGCGATCAGAAACACGTAACCCGTTCATCCCCACAGCGGCACTTCCACCTTTCGCTGCGCTCAGCGTTGCAACACAGCTTTTCAGAGAATTTCCATCCAGAAGTTTCTGCGAGGGTCCGACCACAACAACCGGGAAGCAGAGAGTCTGTGGCTGAGCGCCTCCGTCAGAGCGCCTCCGTCTGAGCGCCTCCGTCAGAGCGCCTCCGTCTGAGCGCCTCCGTCAGAGCGCCTCCCTCAGAGCGCCTCCGTCAGAGCGCCGCTTCGAAAAGAGAAACCGCTCCTCAAACTCTCCAGTTTTGGTCTCCATATTGGTACTCCCTATTTCCCCCAGTAACTAGGGAATATGTGCGCTACAGCATCGAATAATGAGGATTTTCTCATGTTCAGGGGGGGCTTAAAACTTTTAAAACGTCTAATGCCATATACTTTATGTTATGTTCTAAAACTATCAAGTACTGAGAAAGTCATGTGCTGAAATATTTTGCATTTTATTCATTTAAATATATATATTTAACATTTATAAATAACAATATACAAAAACACATATTTACATATGTGTATACATATATATAAATATATACATATACACATATTTATATATACATATATGTATATTTAATATGAATAACATGTAAAATATTTCAGCACCTAATTTCCTAGTAGTTGATAGTGTTAGTACATCCACTGACTGTAGAATTACCTGTGAAACGTTTTCACTCAGCCAGAAAACTGCTTGTTGTTGCAACCAAATCCTGTGGGATTCTGGGAGAGTAGGGAGTAGCAAGATGGCGGCCAGTGACTTCAGTTTTCCTGCTAAATCAGCACTCCAGTGTATAATTTAGCTTAGTGGTCACAGCGCTCTGACCTCTGACCTCTGCGCCTCCTCTGGCCTCCTTCAGCAGAAACACGCAGCAGAAGGCTGGGGGGGGGGGGGTGGTATCAGCCGGGTTCTGGCCCGTTTCTCTCCCTCACAGCGCTCTGACCTCTGACCTCTGCAGGCTTCGTCTCCTGCGTCCACCAGTGCCACCTGCTGGTCAACTACGTCCACGACGTGAAGGACGTCCTGCAGCTCTTCCACCTGCCCAGCGGACGCCGCCTCAGGGATCTGCCTCTGGACGTCGGCACCATCGCCGGCGTCAGCTGCAAGAAGAAGCACTCCGAGTTCTTCTACAAGTTCTGCTCCTTCACCACTCCAGGTAACCTCCTCACCTGCCGCAGAAAGTTCTGGCTCGTCTCTGGTGCGGTACCGCAGCCTCGGGTCATGTTCTCCTGCCGGTTCCGTCTGTGTTCTCAGGGATCATCTACCACTGTGACCTGAGCCACTCCAGCCCGGAGCCACGCATCTTCAGGGAGGTGGAGGTCAAGGGCATCAACCAGGAGGACTTCCAGACCAGCCAGGTAGGTTCTGGTCCAGAGGCCCGGTCCACAAACGCTGAGCTCAGAGCTCTCTGCTCTCACCTGCTCCTCGGTTCTGGCTCTGACGGCCCGGGTCAGAACATTGAGCCGCAGGGTTCTGCCAGAGTTCCAGGAACGTCTCTGGACCCGTTTCAGAACCAGAGCAGGAAGTCGGATCTGTTGGCTTTATTTGTTCCAGAGGTCCAGTTAGTGGCTGAAGGAACCAGCAGGATGTTCTCTGCAGTACAGAGGAGGAGTTCTGACTGCAGACGGAACCGTGGTTCTGTTGGGTCGGTCTTGTCCGTCTGCATTAAGGAGTGTTTCTGTGGGACAGAGGTTCTGCAGATGTTCCAGCTGCGTAGGTGGAACCGTTTTGGGTTCTCGTTATCTTCAGTACTTTCAGGATGTTCCACATACAGAACCAGAACCAGAACCTGCTGGAGCTTTGGTTCCTGCAAACGTTCTCCAGCAGGAACCTTCCAGAGAACATGGAAGGTGATCCGTGAGGGAACAGCTCCACCTAAAGGGGAACTCGTGTTACCAGCAGCTTTAGCTGCCGGCCCGTAAATGGACCAGAACCAGTGGCGGCCTGTGAGGAAAGTTCTGGACAGAGTGGCCATTTTGTTCTGACGGGTCGTCCTTCAGCCCAGACGGCCCCTTGGTTCTGCAGAATCAGAGGTTTCACCATTAAATGTGAAATTAATTAATTAATTAATTAATTAATTAATTAAAATAATCTGGTTCTGGTTTATAGACTCATGAACTGATCGGGTCGGGTTAAAATTCTCCTCTGCTTCGGGTTCTATTGGACCAAAACCTGAACAACGGTTCTTCCCAGAGATGCAGAACGGGTCATAGGAACCAGGAAATGGACCCGGCTGAAATTATTCCGTGGTTCTGCTAGCGCTCCATCCGGACCAGAACCTCTCAGTGGTTCTGCTAGCTCTCCATCCGGACCAGAACCTCTCTCTCCATCTGGACCAGAACTCTCACACCAAGAACATTTTAGAAACATCTCTTCTTCTGTCCTGGTTCCTGGCCATCCTCCTGCGACCCGTCGTCCCTCAGCAGAACCTCCTCGCTGCATCCAGAACCACCTGGAGGTTCTGAACCTCTTCTCTCCGTGTGTCTCCAGGTTTTCTACCCCAGTAAGGACGGAACCAGGATCCCCATGTTCTTGGTCCACGCCAAGAACCTGAAGAAGGACGGAACCAATCCGGTGTTCCTGTACGGGTACGGAGGCTTCGAGGCCTCCATCCAGCCCTACTACAAGTGAGTCAGTACCGCCGGTTCTGGACGGGTTCTAAACCAGTGTTCTGGTTCCAGCAGTAACCCAGGCCAGTAAAACACTGGGTGGTGCTGCTTCCTGACCCGGTTCTGAGACCCGTCAGAACTCTATGTTGGTGATTTAAATTGTCAGAACAGAAAGCGGGTTGTCAGAGTTCTGGTTCTGGTTCTGGTTCCCTGACCCAGTGTGGCCTACCTGCTGTTTGTGAGACACCTGGGGGGAATCCTGGCCGTGGCCAACATCAGAGGAGGCGGAGAGTACGGGCTCACCTGGCACAAAGGTACCGGCGCCGACCCAGACGGCCGTTTGCCGGCGCCGCTCCTGTCTCAGGATGTTCTGTGTCTGCAGCCGGAACCTTGGAGAACAAGCAGAACTGCTTCGACGACTTCCAGAGCGCGGCCGAGTTCCTGATCCAGGAGCGCTACACCACGGCCAGCCGGGTCGCCATCAACGGAGGTTCTAACGGCGGCCTGCTAGTCGGTGAGAGTCCGGCTCAGCAGGTTCTGCAGGCAGCCGGCAGAACCTGCTGTAGAACCCAAGCTTTGCAGGGTTCTACAGGAGGTTCTGCAGCGTGGTGGACTAACGCGTTGTGTGTCGGCAGCGGCGTGCATGATCCAGCGGCCGGAGCTGTTCGGCTGCGTGGTGGCCGAGGTGGGGGTTCTGGACATGCTCAGGTTCCACAAGTTCACCATCGGCCACGCCTGGACCACCGACTACGGCTGCTCCGACGACCCGGCCCAGTTCCACTGGCTCATCAAGTACAGTACACACTCTGGGTCTTCAGAACCAGCAGCGCCTGGGTCCGGTTCTACTGACGTCACAGAGAGAATATAGTCAGAACCGGATGTTCCTCCAACCTGCAAGTAAACGGGTCGCTGCAGAACCCGTGAGCTTCATCTCCTGCTCTGTGGTTCTGCTCGCAGAGAAGAACTCAGAGTCCGGATTGGGAGACGGTTCTCCATCAGAACCCCAGAGCTGCTGAATGTGATGTCAGTAAAAAACGGCTTCACCTTCAGCTGGATCTGCCTTTCAGAACCAGGTGCAGAACCGTTAAAGTGGACTCACCGGTACGGTTCTGGATGCTAACTAGTGGTGCAGGTGCGGCTCCACTAGGTCCATCAAAATGGACCTGAGATCCGGGTCAGAACATTTGCTTTTACTGGATTCTGCCTGATGATCTGTGAGACATCAGGAGGATAAAGAGCAGAACCGATCACAGCGAGTTAAAAACCAGAGAGAGAGGATCACTGTCAGTGATGAGTTAGCAGGAGCAGCAGCTGATCAGCTGATCTAAGGGGGGGGGGGCAGTAAGGCTGGTTCTGCTCACATAAACATGGAGGAGCAAAGTTAAAAACTAATAAAAGCTTAAAATGAACTCTGTAGCTCAGAGAACCAGTGAAGGAACGCCAGGATGGAACATGCTGGTTCCTACGGGTCTGAGGGAACCAGCAGAGTTCTGCAGAAGCTGCAGACGGGTCAGAGAGGTCCGGTTAGCGTCTCTATGGAACATTACAGGAGTCAGGATGACGGTGATAAAATCAGGGACTAGTTTCTACAGGGCAGGTCTCCCTGAGATTAAATTCACCTTTGCTGTTTGATGACGCTGATAAAACCTTCTTCTGAAGAACGCTGCTGATCTGTTTCTAAAAGTTAAAATCAGTCAGAGTTTCCCCAGGTTGGCAACACACAGATAAAATGACAGAGAGCCCAGATCTACGTCTGGGAGGGACAGCAACTGGGTCCAGACATCAGAACTTCTGTCAGGTTCTCATTTAAACTGAGGAAGTTCAGAGAAAACAACATTTAGATGTCATCAAGGCAGAGTAAGAGTTTCTGGACAGTTTTGTTTTGAGCCAAGAGGAAATAGATCTGATCAGCATAGCGGTGAAATGAAATGCCATATTTCCTAAAAACAGAGCTGGGGGGGGGGGCAGATAGGAGAGGGCCGAGAATTGACCCCTGAGGGACACCGTATGGAAGAGGAGCTGAGGAGGACATGAAGCTGGACTCCTAGTGAGGTAGGAACACCCTGATGTTCACAGAGCTGTGGACCACAGATTAAAATACTGCCATCAACTGCATCGAATGCAGCGGAATTATCTAAAAACACTAAAACATCAAACTGTCCAGAGTCTGTTACCTAAAGTACATCATTAGAACCCTCAGAGGTACGTTCTCTGTACTGTGAGGAGCTTTGGACCCAGACTGGAACCACTGTCCTCTAAACACGGTGACAACTGGTTGGAGACAACCTTCTCTAAGAGTTTAGAAATAAATAGAAAGATGGGCCTGACATTAGAAGAGAGAAGGTCCAGGCCTATTTTTTAAGAAGGGGACAAACGCTTGATTTAAACCCGGTACTGTACCAGAGGAAAGACTACTGCTGATAATCTGAAGTCCACCTGGTCCAATAGTAGCTAATAGCTCTTTAAACAAGCCAGGTGTGAAGGAGTGTGTAGAGGAACCAGACCAACTATGTCCTTTAAAACAGAGACGGACTCAGACTGATCAGAAACAGATGAATAATGCAGAGAGAACGATACCAGCTCTGGTTGACACGCTGTTATCAGCAGAAAGTGGAGGAAACACTCGTAGGTTTCAGTAGAGGCGTGGAGAACAGTGTCTATGGCACACGTGTCAAACTGAAGGCCCGGGGGCCCAATCCGGCCCGTCACAGTCATTTATCCGGCCCTCGATAGCCAAAAAGCCTCCTAGTGAATGTTAATGTTTAATTGTGTAGTAACAGCATCCTGCCACTAGGTGTCAGTTTTTCCACAACACATTAAAACCCAGAAATGTCCAGAAAGAGAAGAAGTGATGCAGAATGATGAGTTTAAAGTGGAACTCACCACAATAACTTTTTTTTTGCAGATAAACTGTTTAAATTGTGCCTAAGGTGCTACTTTAATGTAACTGTTAACATTTTTATGAGAACTGAGAAGAAATTAGAAAATCAGAAGTATCATCTATACAGGAGCAACCGGCCCTTTAAATGACTTCATGAAGCCAAAGTGGCCCAACGTAGAAATGAGTCTGACAGCCTGGTCTGTGGTTTTAAATAGAACTCTGGGTTGTTCTAATTAGAACCAATCATGTCAGAGAGACATTTGTTCCTCTCAGCTCTAACAGTCCTCTGACAGCACAAAGGCTCTCCTGGAGAACCCCAAAGGAAACACGCAGCCTGTCCTTCCTCCACCTGCAGCACCAGTGACGTCATTCAGGTGCAGCTCAGGTCTGAGCGCCGGTTCTTCTAAGGAGCCATGATGGCCAATGTTTGTAGACAGATAGAAGCTGGAAACCAGGTCATCAGTGTTCAGCCAGAGAGTCTAGAGTTCTCCTCACAGGACGGAGAAAAGGCTGGAGAGGAAGAGTTAAACCAGCGCTGAGGAAGAGGAGTTTAACCAGCGCTGAGGAAGAGGAGTTAAACCAGCGCTGAGGAAGAGGAGTTTAACGGGGCAGTGAATGTCACACCGGATCAGCGTGATCCGAGGAAACAGCGTCACAGACTGGTGACATCAGAGTAGAACCAGACCCAGGCTGCACTAAGTTAGCAGTCAATAACATCTGAAAGCTGCTGGACTGGTGTGAATATTAAAACCACCCAGAATAATCCATCATATTTAGGCAGGATATCAGCCAAACATTTAGAGAAGTCACCTGTGAAATCCTCGTACCGCCACGTTCCTCCTGGTTCCAGCAGAACCTTCCTCTGACTTCTCCTCCCTGCCTTCTTCTCCAGGTACTCTCCTCTCCACAACCTGCCTGAGCCGCCGTACCGCGGCCCCCCGTACCCGGCGGTGCTGCTGCTGACGGCGGACCACGACGACCGCGTGGTGCCGCTGCACACGCTGAAGTTCTGCGCCGCCCTGCAGCACGGCGTGGGCAGCAGCCCGCAGCAGCGGCAGCCGCTGATGGTACGCGTGGACACCCGCAGCGGGCACGGCGCCGGCAAGCCCACCGCCAAGGCCATCCTGGAGGACACCCACGTCTTCGCCTTCATCGCCCAGACGCTGGGACTCAGCTGGGCCGACTGATGGACCGGGCCCTGCCGGGGGTCCTCACTCACAGCTTCTAGGTTCTGAAGGCAAACCTGCTGATTCTGTTGGAACCTTTCAATAAAACTCGTCTGACCCGGACCTGCTGCCTCAGAATCTGTCGTGTTTTAAAGTTCAGGCTGGAAATAGATACTAAAAGTATTAAAAGTTAGTAAAAGCAGAAGTTTGCCTGATCCGAGCAGAGAGTGCTGCAGCCGTTGGGTTTGGATCCGGGTCTGGGGTCCAGAAACGGGACCGGTGGGTCGGTAAATCCGGTTGGCTCAGCGCTCGGTTGATGGTTCCCCCTGCAAGGACACCTGAGCAGAGATGATGAACGGACCAGAAGAACCAGGAGGTCTGATGGGTTTGGACAGGGGAGAGGACCCAGTCTCAGGGTTCTGCCCACAGCAGAACCCTGAGGCGGGCCAGAAGAGGCCGGCCCAGA
This sequence comes from Fundulus heteroclitus, assembly GCF_011125445.2. Taxonomy (NCBI): domain Eukaryota; kingdom Metazoa; phylum Chordata; class Actinopteri; order Cyprinodontiformes; family Fundulidae; genus Fundulus; species Fundulus heteroclitus. The sequence goes on along the minus strand of NW_023396530.1, from coordinate 567,469 downwards.
CAGAACCTGGTAACATGAGGTCCAGTCTGGTCCGTTTGAGTCTCCTGCAGCTTCAGGAGAACATCTGCTGTATTTCAGCAGCTCCTGTGGGTTCAGCACTAGAACCAGGAACTCACGGTTCTGTTGCTGACTATCCTGAGAACTGAGAACCTTCAACGTTCCTTTAAATCATTTCAGGTGAGATTTAATTGGTGATGATGATAAAATGTTCTGTGACTCTCTGATCACATCCGGTGGAACCAAGAAAGCCATTAAGAGGCTCAGACTTTATGTGCTCCTTCTTTACATCGTGTGTTTGAGTTTCAGCGATGCAAACTTCCTCAGAGTTGGACTTTATTCCCAAAACCGCTGAAAGATGCTCTAACTTTAGATAATTGGTGCTTAACGATTATAAAGCTGTAGCTATACGTCTGGTGAAAAAACTTTCAAAGTTCTGAGAGTCTCAGAATGGCTTCTTGGCTGGAAGGTATAAAGTTGGTTCTTGATATCTTAGACTATCCTGAATTAGTGTCAGAAAACAGTTTTATTCTCTTGTTAGATTTTTAAAAAGCATTAGACTCCATGAATTCATTTTTAAAGTCCTTAAGTTGTTTGGATTTGGAGAAAACCTAAAAAAAATTGATCGATTTATGCTCAATAAAATTCCCTCATGGAACCACCAAAAGATTTCTGATTGGACGGGGAATTCATCAGGGATGCCCTGTACGGCCTTTTATTTCTGCTGCCTAAGCACATTCTAGCTTCCTTCATTAGGGATGGTGATCTCCAGGGCCTTTCAGCTGCAGGGAAACCTTTTCCTGAGTCAGCTAGCTGCTGAAACAACACAGGAACCGTCTCAGCGTTGCACTTAAACTTAGACACGCTTTCTCAGTTCAAACTTTGCACTAAACCTAAAACCTGGTGAAGAAGTTTACGTGTGATCTTTTGTTCTCTACGTTTATCTCTGTGGTTGTTAGGTCATTTGGCTTAACCTCTTACAGAGTAGAACAGTCTCTTTGTTTTAAGAACATAGACAGACAAGGCAGATAAGAGGAAGCCCACAGACCCCCTCCCTCCTGAACTCAGCAGAGGAGGGAGACATTTCTATAAAAGAACAAAGTAGGAAAAGTCAGACAGAAATCTTTTACATCGCCATGAGCCAGGATGTCAGCTGAAATGAAATGGTAAAGTAAACTCTGTCTCCATTGAGAATTCCTAAAGAATTAAATATGCATATTTTAAATGTTTTGCCTCTACTGCCAAATCTTAAACCGGGGTAAGACGGGCCTTCAGAGCTAAGCAGGAGCAGGCCGGTACTAAAATTAGCAGCACCCTCAGGTACTAACTATGGGTATGAAATGTTTTAGTATATTAAGTTGAAATAACAATAACCTCCCCACTATAAGATAAAAATGTCTCATTTCCTGCCTCAGTCGCTCTCAGCAGCAGCTGAATCCCTGAAGCTGAGACTCCTGGGTGGGAACGTTACACAGGAGCTCTGAGAATCTTTGTGAGTACTGGACCTGGACAGCAGGTGGCGCTGTTGTCCCAGTCTTACCTGAGGAAGGGAGGACAGCAGCGTGGCGCCACGTCCAGACCTTCAGAGCCTCCTGTGCTCAGAGGTTCCTCGGCAGAGCGGATGTTTTCTGTAGTTCTCATCTTCTCCTTTAGGTCAGTGAAACCCGTGAAGCTCATAAAACTCATTAATCTACACCTGTTGACTCACCTGGAAACGACGTGGAATGACGTCAGAGTTCTGCTGCCCTGCAGGAACCTTTGGTCCGAACCGTCCTCATGGCGCAGAAGCTGATTGTTCCTGCTGCAGTTCTGCCACACAGCCACTAGATGGCAGTACGTGTCTGCTAAAGCTGCTGCTGCACCAACAGTCAGCGGCCAGGGTCAGTGCTGTCAGCAGAGAGTGGTTCTGTTGGACCAGGAACCTGGACCAGAACCCTGCGGTGAGGACAGGAGGACTCAGGGGGGCTGGAGCTGGTTCTGGTTCTGGTTCTGCAGCGCTGTGCAGGTGCAGCCAGGTTCTGATGGGTCACTCAGAGTTTAATCAGGGCCCAGGAGGCGCCTCCTCCTCAGCTCCTCTCCACAGAGAGCTGGGTAAGGATGCAGGAGCGCTGTGTGCCGCTGGGCCACAGGCTCTGAATGAGGCGATGAAGACAAAGCCAGACTAAGCTGGACATGTGGCTGCAGAAGGGCCCCCAGGGGCCTCAGAGGAGCCCTGAGCCTTTAGCTGCAGCATTTCCATCGTTCAGCTGCTGCCTTCACCTCCGTGTTGCTCTGGAGGAAAGAGCTTTCCCCTCCTGTCCCCGTTTGTTTACCTTCTCCTCCTCACAATGCACGGATTAAGTCTTCAAAGCCGATTTGGGCTGCGGTGCAGAACCGAACCTTTGTGCAGGAGGACGGTTCTCCTTCACAGCAGCTTAGTGGTGGACCTGCTCTGCAGCTTTAATCTGCTGCCGGAGCCCAGCGGGGCGGAGCGATGTGTCTCCAGGGGCCTCGTCTCCATTTCCAGAGGCTCTGTGCCGGGCTGCAGAACGCTCATTTACAATGAAGAACAACTCAGGCATGAGAACCAGAACCAAACTGTGACTGGGCCACAGAGGATCCACTTTCACTCCTTCAGTTTGGTTCAAAATTAGATGAATAAATGAAGTGAAGCGGCGCTGAAACGACCAGCAGCCGCGGTTGGTTAGGAAGGTAGAGAGTTGTTGTAGGAGACCTTTTGGACCGGTTCTGACCTGCTGATTATGGCTGACATAAAAAGTCTTTTTAATAGATGAACCTTAAAACAGCTGACAGAGATGGACCCATGCGGTCTGCTGTCAGGGCCACCGTGGACCAGCGGGTCCTCGCAGACCTTTTCAGGTCCAGATGTCACCAGAACACAGAGGCGGAACATCTGGCTGGTTTCACAGGTTTATTCAAAGCCGTCAGTAGAAGCCTTCATGCAGACATCCTTTCACTGTCCACCAGATTTAACTGGCAGCTTTTACTGCTTTACATATTTTCCTTAGCAGGTGGAAAGTACTTGATGTTCATAAAATGTTCAGCAGGAATTTCTGATTTCCACAGGTAGCCAATCCGCTCAGGTCAGGACATCTCAGCATGTTCTGATTCATTTTCCATTCCAGGTGACTTGAGCCGCATGTGAACGAACCCGGAGGCTCGTTAGTAACTGACCAATCAGAGTTTGTCCTAAACCAGGGGGCTGCAGCCTGTGGCTCTTTACTCCTTCAGCTTTGGCTCTCAGAAACTTAGACCAAAAATGTGAGGGGGGGGATTGGTCAATGTTTGTAAATGTAAAGGTAATTTAAAATTGTTAGCTTTAGGATGCATTTAATTCTGCAATATATGCATAACATTTCCAGAAAGAAAGAAATTAATGGTATATAGAATATTTTACTATAAATAAATGAAGTATGTTTTTTGTCAATAGGTTGCAAACGACTTGCTTTTTCATCCTTTTGATGCCATTTGCTATAAAAATCAAATGTCCAAGTGCATTAAACCTAAATATAAAAATACTGTTGGTTAAAGATCAAGTTTGAAATATTTAATTCATAAATTGTAAACAAATTTCTTAGTATACTATAAAAACAAGCTCTTGTTTCAAAGAGGTGTAACTTTTGTGGCTCTAAACTAAATTTGTTTAGCTGGACCGAGGGCAGAAATGGTTCTGTGGGTTGTAAAGGTTGCTGACCTCTGGTCTAGGGTGAGCTGCCCCCCCCCCCCCCCCCCCACCCCCCCACAGCACCGCCAGGATGCTCCTGCAGTCAGAGGGAGTTTGGTAAAAGTGCTTCAACACTGTCGGTGGGGAAAGTAAAGTTCAGACGCTGTCCTGAACATTTAGAGGAAAACAGCTGATTGTTCTCCTGTGTAGAAAAGATGAAGGATGAATAAAGCAGGAACCGCGTGTTGCTCTGCATGAACAGAACTTCTGTTGTGTGCTCGATGGTTAAATGCTTGTCGCTGGTTGTGCCGCCTTTCTGGGTTCTGGGCGTAGCAGAAACTTAGCTCTGGTCAGCTGACAGGACTCCCATCGCTGCTCAGAGCCTTTAACCGGTCCAGTTAAGTTATTCCTCCTGGTACAGGAGCTCTGTGGCAGCATCAAAGCATCTACAGGAACCATCCTGACTTATGATGGACATTATTTAAACCTGACGGCCATTTGTCCGTGGTTACCCTGAAATAACTTCACCTGTGATGTGACTCGTTTGAACATTTCCTCTGAGGTAAAATGTCTGTGGTGGCGCTCAGAGCTTCACTGTCAGCGCCGTTAGACCGTCTGGCTGCTTCACCGTGGATGGAGCCATCTTCCTGCTGCTGGGAGGACCGTAGAGTCCCAAGTGAGGCCACCCCCTGGTGGCGCCATGATGTCAGGCTGATTTTATGTTCCACATTTAGGGGACCAGGTCTCTGATGAAAAACAGGGACAGCTTCTGCACATAAAGGAACGTTTTTGTTTGTTAAGCTTTATTAGTGGTTATTAGTAATGTTGGTTATTAAGATATGCTGCGACTACCTGTGCTGCCTCCTAACCAACCACTGACCTACAGTCTTCTGACATCACGTTCCCAGTGCCACTCAGAACGTCTGGAACCGCTGGTTCTGCAAATAACCGGTACTAATGGAAATTACAGGTGAAGCTGTACACTGTAAAAAAAAAAGTGTAATATAACAGAATTTTACTGTTTATTTTACAGATTTTGTCTGTATTTTTGAAATACCATTTAATTTATAAAAAAAACCTGTGATTTTACATGTCAAATGTAAACTAACATGAAATCACTGTAACTGTGAAAACACACAATATTCCTGTTCTTTTACAATAAAACCCTATTAGAAATCCATATATTTATTGTTAAAATACGTTCACAAATATATCGTAATTTCACAAATATTTCGCTGTTATTTAAGGGAATAAACTGTAAAATTCAACTTTAAAACTGTAAAAAAAGTTAAAAATCATTTAAAGTTACTGAGAAATTAAAAGTAAAATAACTATTTAATTAGTAATTTTACTATAATTTCTTTGTTAATTGACTAATGTTTTCATTAAAAATAACTACAATTAGTGCAATTTCCTAGATGGTAACATGTATTAATATTATTTTAACATTTAGTTTCAAAGGTCTTCTAAACAGGAAAGTTAAGGAGGCCAATACCAGGATAAAACCACATAAACTAGGCCTACATGCTTTTCATCTGATGTAATTTACAGGAATAAAAAGTAATAGAAAGTATGAAACATTGCAGGGCTACACTGTAGGCTAATGTTTATTTATATATAAATCCAAACAATGTAAATCGCAAGGTCTTGAATTATGTTACAGCAAGTCTGAACAAAACACGTTTAATCAGGAGACATGCTACAACGTTTCCCTGCACACACACGTACACCAAAAAAAAAACAACGTCTCACAGCACCTGAATGGAACAACGTGATGACAACAACGCGACAACTCATTTGTGAAAAGCGTGGGTCCCGTTTGGGTTGGTCAACAGGATCTGTTTGAGAAGAAAAAGAAGAAGAAGAAGAAGAAGAAGAAGAAGAAGAAGAAGACGTCCCAGAATCTTTGCTAACCCTAAACAGGTGTCAACCCAACAACGTTGCGCGGCGGTTCCCGTTGGTCGTCTTCGAGTGAACAGCAGCTAATGCCCGATGTCAAGGCTGGAGGAAGGACGGAGGTAGAAGGCAAGTATCAAACTGAAGCTGAGTAGCATTAGATTTATTTACCATCATGCTTCTTAATTACTCAATCGGCACAAAATCCGCTAGCATGTGGACATGTTAGCTTAACTATGACGACAAAAGCATGACCGTTGGCGTCTTCACGTTGTGTAATTATATATTGTCGGCTGACGATTAAACTGAACGTTACAACCTTGAAATGATTATAGGAGTTGTTTTACCGATAAATCAATTAGAAGCGCCGTGAAAACGGCTGCAAAGCGCGCTCCCGAGACAGGGGGAACAGATTTTCACGGGGGAACAGAATTGCGCACACCTGTTCGCGCGACTTAACTAATACATGCAGCCTTTCTTGCTATGTCCCGCGCACTCTCCCGCTCTCATTCTCTTACACGAAGTTTATTTTTTTTTAACATATGTTAAGATGCTTAATTTTGTTTCATCAACGTTGTCACGACCAGCCACTGACGTTAGCTTACCACTTAACAGTGAGCCATTACGTTTGCTTTTGTGATCTAACTGACACAGGCGGAGAGAAAGACGAACATTTGTTTAGAGCTGCAACAATTAACAATAATCGATTATTAACCCTCTTGCCTCTTCTACATTTTCACTAGTTTTTTGGCCACAACTTTCACTGTATCACTTGAAATTAATGTGTGATATTTGGCTAGGATAGGAAGCTTAATTTCATGTAACTTTCAAAATTTGGTTTTGAAATTTTGCTAACATCAATAATACACTGGGTAAAAAAAAATCATACTCGACCTAATACGCTTTTTTTAAATTATACTGAGATTTGGTAATGGTTTATTTCAACCAGTTACTTTCTTTCTTACTTGTCTTTCAACACTAGTCACTGGTCAACATTAAATTCAAAACAATATGGAAAAATATGTACATGATAAGATCATCTTTATTGGGGGTAGATTGGCTAACACAGTTTAGGTCAACTATTTTACAACCAAGCTGTATTTCGATTTTTGGCAAATTTCATGGTTCATATTTTTTTTCTCCACCATGTGTACTTTATTGTTACACCTCATGACGTGTCCTATATGCCAGCATTTGCATTGTATGAAGTGAAACAAGCAAGGCAGAGCATGAAATGTTGGAAGCCTGAGCAGAAACTAGATTATTATCCTTTGCCTGTGTACAAGCTTTGTGGGGCAAGGGTAATTTCACTTAAACATAGCATTGTTGACTCTGAGTAAGTTAAAAGTTAAAATATGACACTAATCCTTGAAAAACTGTATTTTTCATCCCTTCTAGTCCTCCTAGGCATGGATACAGAGAGCCCACTTCTGTCTTTCATCAAATCAAGTCTTCCTAAAATGAGAGACCATGAGCCTTTGTTGCAGCGTCTGCAAGATTTAGGAGTTGAGGACCTGGAAGACCTGAGCTACCTGCAGGAGAGTGACCCCCTTTCTGTCCTGAGACCAATTGAAGTCAGAAAGCTTCTGTCACTGCTCAAAAAGACAAGTATGTATTTCAATTTGTACAATAAACTTTGACATTAGAAAATTGTGCATAGTCAAAGTATATTTGTTAGGTACACCTGTTCAAATGAATGCAGTCCAATACAGAAGTTCTACTATTAATTATACTTCAAAGAATCTTCTCCACATTTTTGTTGATGTTTTCAAAAAAGGTGATAACTAGACTGTACCTTGTTCATCATTGATTTCATAGTGGGTGTTAGTGGTGGTGTACCGTACTGCATGATATTGAGAAGGGAACAGTTTGACGTGTGTCAATTGGCTACTTAGTATATAATTATGGTGGGTATTAATATACCCCGATTGAGCTATGTGATGTCTGTATGGCTAAATATTACTACTATCTGTCCTTTATTAAGGCCAACAAGATGTCTTGGGCACTCCTCCGAGCAACCAACAGTTCAGCAGAGCCAGTACCAGTACAAGTCCAGTAACACAGTCTGACGAGATGCACCTTTCTGGTGAGTATATGCATTTGTTGCACAGAATCACTTTTATGAAGAAATTACATTTCTGAGCCTGATGCTGATAAGGAAAAGGGCTCCATGAAAACCCACCTATTATTTCTGTATTCTCATCAGGTGGTTACAGCTTAGAAACTACAAGTTCACCGCAGTCAACACGTAGTTCAAGTGTGGGTATCACACCTCGTCGAAAGTCTGATAACAGCTGGCATTTTAAATTTCAAATTCCTTGGCAGAAAATTCCATCTGAGATCATCAGAAAGCTGGAAACGGGAAACCGGCCAACAAAAAGTGAGAGACTTGAAATCATAGTTGTTGGAAGTTGCGGTCTTTTGTCTCTGTTTATCACAAAATATTCCCCTTTTCTCTTGTCTTTGTACACAACAGGAAACTCAACTTTGGCAGCGGAGAATTTCATGCTGTCTGTGGACCAGACCATTGTGAATGGCCACATCAGAATCTTCAGTGATGCTCTTATGCTGATGTTTGGTTCGTACTACTGTATGAACATATCTTACCCAGCAGCCCAGGCATCAACTTTGGAGTTCTTACAGAGGTAAGACAGCACTAGTCAATTTAATACATCAAAATAAGATAATATATATATTATCTCCCAGTGCTAGTCGCCCCCCTTTTTGTTTTTCTTCAAAATTGCACATTGCCTATTTAAAATGTCCCTGTGTCCACATACTTTGACTTGAAATCAAGTGCCTGACCTCTTCTGAAAAGCTGAGGCCCTGTAGAATGGTACCAATAGATTGATTGTGTGATAAACTGCCAGTGTGGAACAAAGGGTAGAATATTAGTTTTCTTTGGGGGCTGTTTTGTACACCTGTGGAAATGACCACATTCTGCCCCCTTGGTCACTTATATCGTCTTGGAAACACAGCTGAGACCCACTACCAGGTCTAGGATAAAGTATGACTTCTAGGGAGTCATTTTTGTGTGGGCATACACGTGCGATTTTCTCAGTGTTCTTTTGGAGACTCCAAAAAGGACCTTTGGTTGCCAAAGATAAAACATTCAGTACTAACCTGAAAAACCTGAGGAGGTTTGTGGAGGTTTAGCTGTATTACCTTCAGCGTACATTCTCAGCAGGGAAGCCTGACAGGCTGCTGTGCATGAACACTCATGCTAGGAGTCACTCAAACCAGATGGGAACCAACACTGCCACTGAGGAGGCCCCACTGGGAGGTGGAGTTGGGTCGCGGAGAAAAGCAGCATGGAGCTGCTGAGATGGACCTGAATGGACATTATTGAAGATGGCGCTGGCTCCTGCCCGGTCTAGGAGACTTGTCTTGCAGTCAGCAGGCAGATCTCCGGTCAGGCTTTTCTGCTGTGCATGTAGGCTGAAAGTAAAGCACCTGCACTTCCACAAGTCTCCAAGCATTTCCTGAATTTATCCAAATATCACATAACAAAATAATATCAAAAACTTAATTTGAATGTTCTGATTTTATTGTAAGAGGAAAAACAACCTTGTTTTCTTTTTTTCTGATTGAGTTATGAAATGGAAAAATGAAAGACCGACCCATGAAAACAATTAGAGTACAGTCCACACTGACTTTTTTTTTTTTCCCATTTGACAGGTGCCTCTTCAAGATAAATCCAGACAAGGGATCAAAAGTGGAGCGGAACGCCACCAAAAGAAAACTTGCAGTCAGTCCAAAGGTTCTCATACTGATCACCAGAATTGCAGACTGCGAGTGGAGGGAATAAGAAGTGCTCACAAGTTATGTATAATTTGTCCAAGTTACAGACTGTTATGGATTAATATCCAGTGAGGTTTCACATAAGCTGGTATGTAGCTTTGCTTTCAATGATGTGGATTACTTGGCCAAGTTATGGATGCCTTTTGGATGTATGATTACTTGACCCAGGTTATGGAAATGTTACTGTAAATTGGTAACAACTTTTTCTTTTCTTTTTTTTACCTTTTTTTTGTTTTAGAACCAGTCATTTTAATTTAATTGTTTTTATTTTTTGAATATTGCTGTAATAATGGTTACAGTTAAATAAAAATACAGAGAATGGGAAATTATGGCTATTGTTGTTCAGCTTAGTGTCATTCAAGCACAACAGTTCATTTAAGCCCCTTTTCCCACTAGCCAAAAACCGGTTTAAACCATTTAAAATTTAAATAATTCTGGTGTTATTAGGTGATTATAGTTTTAGTTGAAAGTCTGTTAAATATTCGGGAAATCAATGTAAAAGAAAACAAAAAATTAAATTTACACCTAAGTTTTGAAAGATTAAAAAAAATATTGTTGTATACTGTTACTTTACATCTAATATAAAGTAATATACAGCTTTTTTACATAAAACAATGCCATTAAAGCCAACTAATAGCACATTTCTGTAAATGTAAGCATTATTATTCATATTATAATGTTAATTTACCATCTTTATGGGTAATTTCATTGTTTTAAAACATAATGTTTAAGTAAATGTTAAAAACAAATATGCATTTGATGTGATCTAAAAATAATGGTAAATTATTGCAATTGTAAACCCAAGATCACGTTTTTCAACATTTTTTTAACATGTTTTGAAAGATGAATCACATTATTTTGTGTCCATATACTGTTATATTACATAAAATATAAATTATTATACAACCTTTTTCCATTAAAAAAACAGCTAGGAACAGAACATTTCTGTGAATTTAAGCAGTATTATTCGTAAGACAACATTTATTTACCATATTTCTAGGTAATTTCATTGTTTTTAAAATGTGACTGTTTGTAATTAAACATTAAAAATAGGATGAAAATACGACAAAAACTTGTTAAATTACAACTACAAACTGTATTTTAATTATGGAAAATAACCGTATTTTTATGAGAAAGTAATTATCTGTTATTTCACAGTATTTTTCTGGCACCCCAGCTGCCAGAATATTACCGTTTTTTTAAGGTTTTTTTTTTTACAGTGTAGCCAACCGCTCTGCTTAAAGAAAGGCAGAATGCTGACCTTGTTCTGTTCTATCCATCATCGTCTATCTCCACTTGTCCTTGCAGGCTGGTGGGGGCTGGTGCCTCTCTCCAGTGGTCACTGGTGAGGGGCGGCGTACAAGTAGACACACATCTATGCCACGTACACACAGCTAAAGTCAGAGACGGCAGAGAACCCACTCATGGACAGAAAGAACATGCAATCTCCACCCCAAGCCGGGATTCAAACCCACACACACCGGGTTGCAGCTGAGTGAAGGAAGGGAGGGGCTTGGTAAACATCTAGTTTTGTTCTACAGTGCTCAACAGCACCCCTAGTGGTGACATTTAGCTGATTGCTCCTTTAAATGCCTAGTGTCGCTAATTAGCATCATACATTTAAGGATTTAATTGTAGATGAAACGTTCAATTTAATAATCTAATTAATTTTACATGAGTGAAATAATTTTTATGTACAATTTGATATAAAAACGGGCATTTAAGCAGTCCTGGTAGTTTAGATTATGCATCAGCTACTGAGAGCCGGTCCAATAAGTGAATGGGACCAGTATAAAACTTAGTATTTTGAAATATAGTCAAATGCAACAGTGGACTGTCTGCACATTTATTGTGGACTTCTGGTCTACAGGTGGGTTCACTGACATGAACAGAACCGTTAGCCTAATTTAGTTTTTACCGAGCTTAGCTGTGAAATGAGACGGTAAAATGTGTTGATGGTATTTTTATCCAGGAGAACTTAGGGGGGATGTTTCCTAATCTGTTGGAGAGAAGAAAAGCCAGAAGGTTTGAGAGGATGGATGTCTGTAAATGTTTCTCTGTGTCAAGAAGCAGCAGCACAGCAGGTTTAAACGCTGCTGGACCCGGGTCCAACTGGACCTGCAGCGCGGCTCTGGTGCTGGCAGACAGAACTGTCTCAGCTCTTCAGAGGGAAACCTGCTGAGCAGCAGTCTGTCTCCTTTCCAGCTAGTAAACAGTGAAAGGCTGACCTGAGAAAGATGGCGGCGGCTCCTCCATCCGAGCGGGAGCCTCGCTGGCGTCTCTGCTTTTCTATTCAGGACGGCGGCTCTCCGGTTGGAAGAAGTAACTTGTTGTATTTGCTGCGGGCTCAGGCAGAATCCTGATGAGACTGTGAGTTAAGCAGGAGTCAGGAATGTGCGCTAAAGCCGCAGTAATGAATTAAACAAACAGTGGCTGTGGAGGAGCTGATGTTTGGCTGCGTGGGAGGCGCCAAAAGATTCACTACGAGATGAAACTCATTAAGTCTCAAACTCCAATCCTCAAGTCCAATAAAACTGTAATATAGAAGTATGGATCGGTGCTGCAACTTTATGAGATAAATAAAAAGATCTCATTGTGAATGCACGCCGTGAACTCGTTCACTGCCACCTCAGCGAGCTCCCAGCTGCCGCACTAATCCCTGCAAGCCTCATCTGCATTTCCAATCACCTCCCGCTGCCGTAAGGTGGGCTGTCAGGAGACGAGGTGATGTCACCTTGGTCCCTGCAGCACGCAGGAGGCTGAGGATGGAGGAAGCTCTGAAGGCCTGCAGGTCTCCCCACCTGAGGCAAAGTTACCAGATAATGGGCCCAGTTTAGCATTAGATCCACTCAGCCCATGCAGCATCTCTGTTCCCCCAGGCTTCACGCTGATAATAAGCTCCAGGATAGATAAAAAACACATTTCTCTGCCGTAAAGCCGCGTCTCAGTCCCTCAATATTTTACATTTAGAAAAGATCTGTTTCAGTGAAATCTGTCCTGCACCAAGAATCATGAATCCAGAGTCCAGATGCTGCCCGCCGTGGATTGTGGGAGTTTAGCCAACCCACAGTGTTTTCCCACCACAGAAGGTCCAGTTGTGGTTCTGGACTTGGTTCTGTAAAGTGCATCATTTGGTCAGTAGAATCAGACCCAGGTGTGTGGATCATCTTCCTGCAGACATCTGAGCATCATCTGTTCATAGGCAGGACTTCATAAACGGATTGAACCAGCCGGGTTTGGGTCCGCTCCTCTGATCTCAGACCAGCCTGATCAGAACCAGCTGCTGATCCGACCCGGCTCATGTTGCTCGTGGTGCAGCCCGCTTCAGCTGAAGTCTGCGGCTCGCTGGATCTTTTTGCTTCTCCTCCAACTGGAGGAGGACATGCTGCAGAAGGTCTGATGGTGGAGAAGTTTCCACACCCATGTGTGAGACCAACGTCAGGCTGGGCCATCGAGGACGCTTCAGGCTTCCAGCTGTCCTCCACATCTGAGGTCGCATCTCTGATCTGAACCATCCCATAACATCTCTGCAGGTCAGGCTGGTTCTCCTGCTGGAAGGACAACCTCTAGCTGCAGCCTCTAACAGTTTCTCCTCCAGGACGGTCCTGCTCAGCTCCGTCCATCTCCCCACAGCATGACGGTGCCACCGCCGTGCTTCACTGTGGAGATGTTCTGTCAGGGCGGGGCTGGTCTCTGTTTGCTGCAACCTTCTGCAGCTCCTCTCTGTGAGGCTTCTCCCCAAACTGATGCTGTAAGGAGCCCAGCCTGAACTAAGCCCGCTCTGATGGTTCTGACCCAGCTGAGCCGTCCCTCTGCTCAGGACTGAGTGGAATGTGGAGCGGATCGGTTTCTTTTGGACCTGATCTGGTGCCGTCTGAGCGGAAGTGAAGCGAGGGAGACGTTTGTTGGTGTTGGAGTTTTTTAATAACACGTTTAAATATTTGAACAGCCGTCAGATTTGCTTCTAACAGGTAAAAATCATGAAAATCCAGCAGAAAGCAGACCTGGAAACTACGGCCTAAACGCCACCAGTAAAACCGTCACAGTCAGCAGAGATCAGCACTTCACACATTAGAAAAATAGATCTGGCATTTTCACATACATATTTACAGTATCAAACATCCAGAACCGCATCCGCCGAGCTCGGCCCAGTGTGGGGACCGGGTCGAGAAGAACCAACCCAAACCAGCCGGACCTTTAACTGGCGGCACGGAGAGAACCGGTGCGACAACATCATGGGATAGGAGCAGAAACACTGAGTCCGTCACACTGCTGCCACAGAACCAGCGAGTCCAATTAAAGCCCAGATGTTCAGGAATACACAGATACTGTGTACCGACAGTTCAGACCCTCCCACTGCCAGCTCTGAGTCCAAACCCAACAGAACCGCATAAATAAGAAATATGGATAAATAGCTTTAAATCGGGCCGGCTTCCAGAATCCGCCTGGCTGCTACAGGAACGTCTGAAAAACTCATCAGAACCTCTGTTCCTGATGTCAGAACCTCTGTGTTCTGGCTCCGCCACATGGATCGGAACATTTCAGGCTGGTTCAATGTGGTTCTGATGATTCTGGCTGCAGAGAACGAAAACCCAAAGCTCTGTGTCCGAACATCGGAGTTTCACATCAGATCAACGAAAAGGGCATTTTAACCAGAAATATCAGGATTCTGAAAGGTTCTGTTCAGTTCTCAGAACCGGGTCTGGGCTCCTTTTGCATGGATTCCTGCATCAGCCTGTGGTTCTGGTTTCTTTGTCAGTCTGGGTCGCCTACTGACCCAGACTGAGACCATAGAGGCTCAGGAAACCTCTGAGTTAATTATTATTAATTAATCCATCCATCTTCTTCCGCTTATCCGGGGGGGTGGGTGGGTGGGGGGGGTCTGGTGGGGGGGGTCGGGTGGCGGGTTAGCAGCTTCAGTAGGGAGGCCCAGACGTCCCTCTCTCCAGCCACTTGGGCCAGCTCCTCAGGAGGAATCCCAAGGCGTTCCCAGCAGAGAGACATAGTCCCTCCAGCGTGTCCTGGTTCTTCCCCTGGGCCTCCTCCCGGTGGGACGTGCCCAGAACACCTCACCAGGGAGGCGTCCAGGAGGCATCCTGACCATCCTATTAATTAATTATTATAGTTAATTAGTTAATTAGCTGATGTTCCCTTTTCACAATATTCAGAGTTTTCATTCTCTGTGAACCAGAATCATCAAATTACAGGAGATCAGACTTGAATTGTTTCCATCTGTTTAATAAATCTATAAATGAGCTTCACTCTCTGAAATGAGGGACAGAAAGGATTTCATTTTCACGACATTCTAAAGTTTTTGAGATGTGCCCGTAGACGTTGACATCGGGGGGATTCTGTGACCCAGAAGACATCCAGCACAAGGAAAACCAGGAGAAGCACCGAGGAGGAAAAGAAAAGCCAACAACAGAGCAGTTCCACCAGCTGGTCTGATTGGCCAGAAACATCAGGAGAACGTGGCCACCCGCTGAGGCTCCGCCCACAGAAACATCAGGAGAACGTGGCCACCCGCTGAGGCTCCGCCCACAGAAACATCAGGAGAACGTGGCCACCTGCTGAGGCTCCGCCCACAGAAACATCAGGAGAACGTGGCCACCTGCTGAGGCTCCGCCCACAGAAACATCAGGAGAACGTGGCCACCTGCTGAGGCTCCGCCCACAGAAACATCAGGAGAACGTGGCCACCCGCTGAGGCTCCGCCCACAGAAACATCAGGAGAACGTGGCCACCCGCTGAGGCTCCGCCCACAGAAACATCTGGAGAACGTGGCCACCTGCTGAGGCTCCGCCCACACTTGCAGCTGGGGCATCCTCCCAGTCATTCATTGGGTCGCACCGGCACTGGATGGCAGCAGCCTCGTCTCCCAGCAGGTCAAAGGGAAGGAGCTGCAGGGCCAGCGGCTCCAGATTCACAAAAAGTCCCGTGACTCCCCCCCCCCCCTGGAGTCTCACCACGCATCTCCTCTGTTAACGGGAAGAAGGGCTGAAGGGATGGAGTGGATCATCTGCTCGCCTTTCCTCCGGTGGACGAGCTCCTTCGGCGGCTCCGCCTGCACACCTGGAGGTGCGCTGCTGCAGCCCGGCTGGGCGAGTCCGGCGCTCAGACCTGCACCCCCCGCCCGTGCATCTGGATCACCTGCGCCCTGAGCGTCTGGATGGCGGCCAGGATCAGCTTCTGGTGATCCAGAGAGGTGATGCCGAGGCTCAGGACGTCCCTGCACACACACACAAACATTCAGAAGCTGCTCGCCACAGCGCTTGGCGGAGCCGCAGCTGGCGGAACCACTCACTGGACGGTCATCCGGGCCACAGATTCCAGGTAGCAGTACCCGGCGGCGGTGAAGTTGTCCTTGTATCGGCCCATGTCCACGGCGTCCAGCCACTCTCCCACTGAGCTGAAGGACGGGAAGCTGGGCAGCGGCCGCTCAGCCAGGGTGATGGACGAGCTCAGGGTTCTGGAGGAGCAGAAGAGTTAGAGCTTTGACACCAGCCCCCCAGGTCAGATAACTGAGGCGGCGCTGGGTGCGTACCTGCGGGCCAGCGTAGATGAGCCCATGCCATCCGGAGACCGGATGCTCTTACTGAGCGCCGAGTGGATCTGGCTGAAACTGGGCCTCTCGGTGCGCTCCTTCTGCCAGCAGTCCAGCATCAGCTGGTGGAGATGTGGAGGACAGCTGACCGGAGCTGGTAGCCTGAAGCCGTCCTCGATGGCCTTAATCACCTGCAGACAGGAACACAGACAGGAACACACATTAACACAGTCACACAATGAGACGTGCCGACACGTCAGCAGCATTTATGCCTCTGGGCAGCACTATTCTCCCAGACTGTAGAGGGCAGCGTTGAGCTCCTACACCAAGCGTAGCTACGCTACACAGAGACACAGTTTCCAGCATTTTAAAGCTTCTTTCTTTCCTCCTGCAGTGACGCTGATTCTGTCCATGAATTGTTAACTTGTTGATGTTTTCGGGCCGAATCCTAAAGACGTCTATATCTACGAACCTCAGCCAGAAGGAGCGTGTGACTGGTCAGTGGCACTGAGGCCAGAACCTCTAATCAGCAGAACCCCGTCCATCAGCAGCATTATTTTGTGACCACCCCCCCCCCCCCTTCTAAAGAGCAGTCATAAAAAGCCTCTCAGCATTTGACATTTTCCATTTAATCAGAGGCGCTGGGTAAAGGCCACGTCGGATCTCAGGTGGACGGGCCCAGCAGAACTCCTGTTCTGGTTTAATGTCTCCATTTAGACTGGATTAATATCCTGCCGCTCTACAAGCGTCACCTCTAACCTCTCAATTGGAAAGTTTGATCATTTGATGGCGCCGGAGAGCAAACTTCATGGAACTCATGCATATTAAACCCGGGCGTTCAGGAATGGTACCGGGGAACAATCTGCATCTGTCAGCAGAGTGAGCGGACTGCTACAGAGGGAAATGGACCAGAAAAGTTCTGGAACATGTTTCACTGTGCAGGAAAAGCTGCAGACGGATCTGCAGCGCTGACAAAGAGGAGGCAGGCGGTGGACATTACGGGTTCCTGGGTCGGGTCCAGAGAACCTCTGGGGGTTCTGGCTGAAAGGAAAGAGGAACTCACATCCTGCGTGCCCATGTCCCAGTAGGGTCTCTCTCCGTAGGACATGACCTCCCACATGACGATGCCGAAGCTCCAGACGTCGGAGGCTGAAGAGAAGCGGTGGTACTGGATGGCCTCCGGCGCGGTCCACAGAACCACGCTCTTCCCTCCGTGCTGCAGGGAAACCAGTCAGAGTGATGCATTAATGCTAACAGCCGTTAGCCGCTTCCTTGTTGTAACCCCTGCTGTGCATGAGCAGGACGTACTTCTGTTAATACGGTAAATCAACACTAAAAGCTTCATTTACTAACAAACTGAGCAAAAACAAAGCATAAAACACCAGAATAACAACTAATAGGCAGCAGGACCCAATAATCTTTGGATGCAACCAGAATGAGCTGCTGACGCATAAATGATAAAAGTTAAATAACGCGCTGTGCACCTTTAAACCCAGACAACATCTCTTACCAGCGTGGTGTAGATGGCCTCTATCTTGTCCTCCTGAAGGGGTCTGAAGCCGGACACCTTGCAGGTCAGGTTGGAGTTCACCAGAACCTGGGATGAGCAGAACAAACTGATGAGGATGAGACGGGGATCTCCACAGGACATTTCTACAGAGAGGCACATATGTGTGCTTCATCTCCTCTGAAGTGGATCTTTGTGTACTTAACGTCTGGACCCGGCTGCAACCCAAGTCAGAAACTGACCCAAAAAGCCGCCTGGGGCTCTGGGCCTCCTCTAAAACCTGAAGCTGCGTTGAGGTGGCAGACGTCTGGAGGATCAGGAGGCGTTCTCATGGGGCCTCACCTTGTGGGCTGCCAGCCGTTTGTGCACGAAGCCCATCTCAGTGAGGTACTTCATCCCTGAAGCCACCCCGGTCAGCATGTCCATCAGCTGCATGGAGCTCAGCTGGCCTTCGTGTTTCTGAGGAGAGCACAGAAGGATGTCAGATCTGCTTCCTAGTGACTGCAGGGAGTCGTGCTGCCCTCACGCTGCCGCTCTAAAACTAGAGAGGAAGAGAGCGGTACCCTGAGGAAGGAGTCCAGGGCTCCGTTGGCCATGCTCTCCTCTACGATCATCATGGTGTTTCCTGCAGACACACAAAGAACAAGTGGAGATCAGTCGGTAGAGCTGGGTCAGAACCAAGGGAGTCCAGTTGGTTCTGCAGGATTGAGCTGAAACAGGTTTCCACCCAGGCCTGCAGAGGTGATCCGGGTTTAAACAGAACCTGTTATTAAACAGAACTGGGACGGGTTGCAACTGGGTCTGTGATTCAGAACCTTTTCAGGTGTTCCAGCCCTGCTTATCAGTGGTTCTCTGAGTGTTCTCCACTGTTGGACCGCTTCAGAACCGAACTGCCCCACAGTTCTGCAGATGTTCTGACCCGGTCCTCAGATCCTGAACATTTTCCAGCCTCTAACATCAGGTGTACAGCCTTTGGCCCGATGACAGGTGGTCATAATGTTATGCCTGTAACCAGATCTGTTTTGGTTGCCATGACAGCGATGACATCCTCCTCCTCATCTTCATCCTCCTCATCATGAAGCTGCAAAGATGATTTTCTGTTACTTTCCTGTGTTGTTGCTTTAAATTATGATGATGTTGCTTTTACCACTGATTGTTTTTACCTGTCCCTGTAATGTGTTATTATTATTATTATTATTATTATTATTATTATTATTATTATTATTATTATTATTATTATTATTAAGATGGCTAGCAGAAAGAGGAGAGGGTCTCTGGCTCCCTACGCTGTCAGCCATTCCGGCTCTGCTTCTCTGTGAAGCTGGAGCACTGAAGGCATGTGTCGGCGTGAACAGACCAGCCCCGCGTCACGCTGCCGGGTTTCCTCAGACGCAGTGGGCACAATAAGACCTTGGTCCCCCGGGGGGAGGTATGGGAGGTATGGGGGGGGGAAGGTGCTCACTGAGGGGCCCTGTTAGGGAAGCTGCCGCTCCTTCCTGGCTCCGTGTTTCAGCTGTTGGGCGGACAACGCAGAGATTGGAGCGCTTTGTTTCCATGTGCTGATGGGGGGGGGGGGGGGGGGGGGGTTGTGGAAGCCTCACATCATGTAGGTGTGGGCGAGGAGAAGAGGCAGCAGGTGGGGGGAGATGGGGGAGGGATGGGAGAGCATCTCAGCCCCTGCTGAGTCCAAGCAGCGATTCCTGCATCCTGCACACCTGCTGCCACCCGCTGAGCCCAGAAGCATCTGCTTCAGCTCTCCATCAGCAGCCAGACCCATCAACCCCCCCCCCCCCCCACTCACCGGTGGTGATGACGCCTTCCAGCCGGAGGATGTTTGCGTGGTCGAACTGTCCCAGGATGCCGGCCTCGCTCAGGAAGGCGCGGCGCTGCTTGTCGGAGCAGCCGGCCCGCAGCGTCTTGATGGCCACCGGCAGCTCTCTCTTGCTGGGCAGCTTCAGGCAGCCGCGGCACACCTCCCCGAAGTCACCTGCAGAGGGAGACACACAGCAGAGGTCAGCAAACAGCAGGGCAGGAGGAGGACATGGGGACGATTTTAGACCGTGGGCCTGACTCCGGCCTGGTCTGAGGACCGTTCCTCCTCTAAACCTCCCAGAAGCTCTCCTCACGTCTGCTGGGTGATGATCTCCTCCCTGAGGTCCATCCTACGGACCAACCAGCTTTTTACTGCCTCTTCTCATTCACGCTGAGCGTGGGTGTCTGCAGTCTGGATTTGACTCTATTCATCTGACCTGCTTGACCTGAGACTAAACGCTGTTAAAACGAAGGAGAACGTTCCACGCGTTCCTCCTTCCATAGAAACAATGACAGGTTCACCAGCAGACAACGTGGCACGAAAACTGACAACGAGCCTTAAAATCCAGTGCTGTAAATGTTGTAAAGAAGCTGAAGATGTCACGAGGAACAGATCTTTGTTTGCCTTCAGTGCAGGAAGCATCCAATGACCTTCCTGCCTCTGATAGATCCTGTGATCCCTGTGAGTGGATGCATGCAGGCTGTCCATCAGGGAGCATCCAACTGTCCATCATGGAGCATCCAGGCTGTCCATCATGGAGCATCCAACTGTCCATCATGGAGCATCCAGGCTGTCCATCAGGGAGCATCCAGCCTGTCCATCAGGGAGCATCCAGGCTGTCCATCATGGAGCATCCAGCCTGTCCATCAGGGAGCATCCAGGCTGTCCATCAGGGAGCATCCAGGCTGTCCATCATGGAGCATCCAGGCTGTCCATCAGGGAGCATCCAGCCTGTCCATCAGGGAGCATCCAGCCTGTCCATCAGGGAGCATCCAGGCTGTCCATCATGGAGCATCCAGCCTGTCCATCAGGGAGCATCCAGGCTGTCCATCATGGAGCATCCAGGCTGTCCATCATGGAGCATCCAGGCTGTCCATCATGGAGCATCCAGCCTGTCCATCAGGGATCATCCAGGCTGTCCATCAGGGAGCATCCAGGCTGTCCATCATGGAGCATCCAGGCTGTCCATCAGGGAGCATCGTGGCTGTCCATCATGGAGCGTCCAGGCTGTCCATCAGGGAGCATCCAGGCTGTCCATCATGGAGCATCCAGGTTGTCCATCAGGGAGCATCGTGGCTGTCCATCATGGAGCGTCCAGGCTGTCCATCATGGAGCATCCAGGCTGTCCATCAGGGAGCATCCAGGTTGTCCATCATGGAGCGTCCAGGCTGTCCATCAGGGAGCATCCAGGCTGTCCATCAGGGAGCATCCAGGCTGTCCATCAGGGAGCATCCAGGCTGTCCATCAGGGAGCATCCAGGCTGTCCATCATGGAGCATCCAGGTTGTCCATCAGGGAGCATCGTGGCTGTCCATCATGGAGCGTCCAGGCTGTCCATCATGGAGCATCCAGGCTGTCCATCAGGGAGCATCCAGGCTGTCCATCAGGGAGCATCCAGGCTCATAGCAGCCTCTACATCTCTGACTAATCATTTATATTCTCAGGTCAACTGGCCGTCATTATCGACCCGGAGTCTCATTCTTTGGTAGATTTTCACCCAGACAGTCCCTGGACTGTTGCTGCCGTCCGTTTAGTCCAGCCACAGACACTCTCTGGACTTCCTCTCCTGATCCTCTAGCCTAGTCAGAAAGAAAGCCTTTCCTGCTCTGCTCCATAAACACGGACCTCTCTACAGCAGGAAACTGTCCACAGAAATCTTCTTATGCAACCTGCTCTTGTTTTTAACTTCGATTTTATTTCTGTTTCATTGAGCGGGATGTTTTAATCTCTAGTATTGTTACTGTGTTTGTAGCATGGTCTTGTTTTTGTAGTTTTATCTTTATTAAGCAGGTCAGACTGAGAACACCTGTATGAAGGTTATGTGAATGAACTCAGCACCTGTGTGCATGATTCTCTCTATCTTGATGCTCTGGTTGTCCAGCTCCTTGGCGAAGGCGTGCACGGCCTGCAGCAGGTCCTCGCAGGTCTCTGGGTCGATGTAGGTTCTCCGTGTGGGGATCTTAACTGGAAGCACAGAGAGATGGTCAGTGTGGGTGAAACAGAACATGATCAGAAGAACGTCTGTGAATAAAGCAGCTGCAGATAACAGGCAGCAGACAGACAGCATTAGACGTAAAGCCAGGCGGAGCCGTTTGTTAGCAGGAACACAAAGGATCCCTGACGTCCGCCTCGCTGCATCATCACAACAACGATGTCGACAAAGACCGCTCTGATTGGTCAGCACCGAGCTCTTTGATCCTCCAATCAGTCCCACAGTTATTCTGCTCTTCCTGACCAGAACCAGGCTTGCTGCCTTTCATTTGCCTCCTCATTCCTCTGAGAGAGACAATCTAATCTCCCACACAGAGTCCCAGGGTCGGTGTGAAGGAGGGACGCAGACCAAGCTCAGAGCTGCAGCTTCGTTTCCCCCTGAGCTGGAGCAGAAATCAGACCGTTTGCTCCTCGCCAGTCTGACCGCCAGTCTGACCGCCAGCTGCCCGACGGCAGATCTGAGGGCGCTTTCTCCCAGTCTGCCTCATGATGAGGAAGATGAGGGTGCAAATACTTTCTCCCAGTCTGCCTCATGATGAGGAAGATGAGGGTGCAAATACTTTCTCCCAGTCTGCCTCATGATGAGGAAGATGAGGGTGCAAATACTTTCTCCCAGTCTGCCTCATGATGAGGAAGATGAGGGTGCAAATACTTTCTCCCAGTCTGCCTCATGATGAGGAAGATGAGGGTGCAAATACTTTCTCCCAGTCTGCCTCATGATGAGGAAGATGAGGGTGCAAATACTTTCTCCCAGTCTGCCTCATGATGAGGAAGATGAGGGTGCAAATACTTTCTCCCAGTCTGCTTAATGATGAGGAAGATGAGGGTGCAAATACTTTCCTGAAGGTGAAACATCTGGAATGACCTGCAGGCTGCTACACACTGCTGGTCAGCTGGCTGAAAGAGGCGCTCTAGGGTTCTGCTCATGTCTGAGGTCCATGTTCCTGATAAACAATGGTTCTGCTGCAGGTTACAGCCTGACCCAGTTCTACAGGTTTACAGCTGGATCTGTGCAAAGTTCTTGGTTCTGTGTCAACAGACCCGGGTTCCTCCCTTAAGTTTCTGAACCTTTTCATTCCCGAAAGATTAGAGAGGTCCAAATGAACGGTTCTGGTCAGAAAGACCTTCAGAGAACCCGGAGAACTGTTCAGACCAACAGACGGAGCGATCAGAACCAGGCTGAAGCCCAGAACCGGGCTGCTTTGCTGGTGGACAGCGAGAGGAGAGCCGAGCATGCTGGGAGATTAAAGCCGCTCCCTGGGGACCTGCTGCCAGCGGAGCGACCCGGTTCTGAAACCCCTCTAATGGGTTCTGCAGCTTCCTGTCCTCCATCTGCCGTCTGTTAAAGTTCTCCTGGTCCTGATTTCAAACAGTGGGTCAGAACCAGAACTGGTCCAGTAAAGCCGGTGCTGTGGTGCCGCTGTGGATGAGTGCGGGGACTTACACTGGAAGTAAAGTTCCTCGTCTCCCTCCTGAGAAGCTTTGCTGTAGCCGCATTGTCTGCAACGATAAAGACAAAAGGCTGATTATCCTGCAGAACCAGAGATCGGGTCAGAACCCCAGTCGGGTCCTTCGTGGATCAGAACACTGAGCTGTTCAGATGAGCAGCAGTTCAGTTCAGGCTGCTGCTTAAACATCCTCCATGCCTCCAGAACCGCTGATGCAGCGGTTCTGGAGGCAGCTCACTCCCTCCGGAACCGCTGCAGCGACTTCTTCTTCTCTCCTAGAAGAGAGAAGAACCAGAAGAGACTGGATCACAGAGACTGGAGAAGATCCAGTTCCATCTGAAGAAGCCTTTTGGTCCGGGACTAAGAGGCAGAACACAGGAAGTGTTTAAGGAAGAGGACGAACCGTTCCACCTTAAACAGGTTCTGGTCTGCATCCTGGACCGGTCCACTGTGCAGAACCCAGCAGAACCTGCCACAGCTCCTCAGCTGAGGAACAGCTTCAGTCATTTCTCTTTAGAACTTTACAGCCTGAATCCTTTTCTCTGTGAAATCAATCATTTAGCCGCTTTTTTCTACATCAATTCCTCTTAAATACAGAAAATATCAGATGAATAAAAGATTTTTAGAGCAGCTGAAACAAACTAAACTAGATGAATTTAATTATAAGATCACAAATCCGGGGAACAGAACAAGCAACAGAAGCTTCTTTAAATTTATTTTAGGAAAATGATTGTTGCTCAGGATGGACGTGAAACATTTTATTCAGGCATCTGTGGGCCAGCTGCCTGCTCTACCCTCCATGTTCATGTGCTCCTCTTCCTCCTCCTCCTCCTCCTCCTCCTCTTCCTCGGAGCTCTTTATTCCTCCCTACCGTTGTCTCTCCATCTTTCATTTCCTGCCTCCCGTCTCTTTTCCCTCCATAACCAAAATGATAATAAGGCCAACTCTGGACCACTTCTATTTACAGAACCTTCCACAGTTATTTCCCTCTAACCCCCTGATAAAAGCTCAGCTACAAAGCCTGGAAATAAATTCATCTCTTAGTGCAGCAGAATAATCTCACCGTGAAAAATGTAATAAAATCCAACCTTTAACTGGAGAACATTTATTCAGGGAACATTAAAAACAAATCAGTGGCCCATTTTCACCCTAGATTACTCAGAAGTTGAGCAAAGTTTCCAGAAACTTCCTGGGATCTACAGACACCCTGAGCCTGGCCACCAACAGATATCTGCTTTTTAAAGCCAGGATGGATTCTTCCACATGTGGTTCTGAATCGGACCGCTATCTTCTTAATGGACTCGAGTTGGAAGAACCAAGGCGGGAAGCTATGGTACTGCTCAGCGGCTGGACCTGATTAATATACGGGCCGAACTCCTTCAGTTCCCGCTACGGGAACCAGCGCCATGTTGTAATGCCGACAACGACAGACCAACTTGTGGTCTCCTGTGGGAGCTGTGCTGCTCGGCCTGCCAGAACCCCACAGCTTCTGTTCAGCACCAGCCACCCATCAAACAGCTTCTGCTGGACGGAAAACTCGGTTTCTTCCACGTTTCCTGGAACACAGCTAGCTCTACGTGATGACATCGCTCCTTTACGGTGAGTTTGGAGCAGCAAACAGCGCCCCCTAGAGCCACAATATGTAAACGACCAGGCAAAAGAAGACCTGTGGTGTGAACATCGCTCTCTGTGGAAATGAACTTCATTTATTCAGGTACCACAGACTCACTTCTATCCATAAACCCCTGTTATTATCTTCAGCTGTAACTTTCTACATGTTGTATTAATTAATCCTGTTGTTATCTTCAGATGTCACTTTCTACATGTCGTATTAATTAATCCTGTATATTCTTCAGTGATGGTATCAAGGTGTTGGTTGTTCCTGTAATTCTTTATCAGCTGGTTCTGCTGTTCTTTATATCTCTCTCTGCAGGTGTAGAAGCAGACTCAGAGGATGTTATATCACTCTCTACCTTTCCTCTCCTCTTTCTCTGTCACCTTTTCTCCCATTTAGCATTTTGTCTCTTTCTCTCCTTTTTTCCTCTTTTACCTGTTTCTGTGTCCATTGAACATGAAATATTTCCAGCATAAATTCTAATAAAGCTTCTAGCATGTATAAATCAAGCAGAGCTCTATGGCAGTGAGGCTCCACTGGTGAAAGTAAAATCTGTTTAAGAAATCTTTTGGCATGAAGACAACACTTCTTAACGCTACACTGACAGACAGGACTCACTCACACTAAAAGGAAATTAAATTTATTGGCAGTAAATGGTAGCAGTGATGTCAGCAGTGATGTCAGCAGTGATGTCAGCAGTGATGTCAGCTTTTCACTGCATGGTTTGTGTGGTTGCTGCTAGAATCAAGGCTCTACCTGCTTTAACTTGTTTTAGTCGTTCTACAGATGTTAAAACTGACTGACTAAAAGAATCCATCTGACCACAGCGTCACTGCTGGCTGGAAACCTGGACCGGATCAAACCAGACCGGACCAAACCGGACCGGGCCGCTTTCATCACAGAACCTCAACTTTAACATCCTGCAGCTTCCCTTCAGCTCCTCAAACCCCACAGATCCTGAACTCTCTCTCTCACACACACACACACACACACACACACACACACACACACACACACACACACACACACACACACACACACACACACAGATGCGGCCAGTGAACAGGAAAACAATTCCTTCCTGCAGGGACCTGCAGCAGGACGCTGATCCTGCGGGTCGATCCACTCAGTCAGGCACCGCTGCGCTGGTCGGGTTTCTTCTGTGTGTCGTTTCTCATCAACTTGGTCCAGCGTTAGGATGGTGAGCACAAAGCAGCCGCTCCAACATGGATCCTGAAGGTCTGCTGCTCCAGGCGACATGAATGCTCCTCACAGGGAGAAATCTGTGATGAAGCGGATGATGATGTTCTGACGAGCTTCTTGAGGAGCATGAGTCCAAACGCTGGACCCTGAGCTGTCAGTGTGGACCTGCTCATGTTCCAGCTGGGAACATGGAGAGAAAGGAGCGTTCCTGTCCTGTTCTCACATACAACTACAGCAAACTGGAAACATGTGCAGCAAAGGATGCTGGAGGACAACCTTCCTCCTCCTGGTTCCTCCATCAGAGCTTCGACAGAAGATGCCACCTGATGGCTGCGGTCTGGATTCAGCTGAGACCTCTCTGCTTCAGAAGGTCTGTGGGTTCTGGAGAACCACATGGAGCTCTGGGTGACACCAGCAGCAGGTTCTGACCAAAATATCAGTGAGGCTGGAGGAGCTGCTGGTGTGCTGCAGCTCAGCAGAACCAAGCCATGGATCTCCACCGTGGGATGGTGAACGTTGTTACTGTTTACATGTTCCTGAGTCTGAGTCCAGCTCAGATGTTACTGCACCTATGGAGATGTTCTGGTTCTGCTTTCCAGACCAAGCTGTGGTACTAAATGCTCCCGTCCTCCAGGAGCATCCTGGAAGAACTGGGTCGCTGCAGCTGAAACGGACTTTTTATTGGCTCTAAAGTTTCAATCTAATTATTTTGATGCAATGAGGGTTAGCCTAAAGCCCATAAAGCCGGCGCGTTCTTTTAAAGGACAGAACCGAAGCCTCCAGGCTGCAGCACCGACTCTGGGCTGGTGGTTCTGATGGTTCTGTTCCCCCTGTGCAATGTGCTGGCCAATCACAGGAGCTCCTTCCCTCCTGATGCATTACACAACCCAGAGAACCCAGAGGAACCCCTTCCCACCCGTGGTCCTGTAGAACCTCCTTTCCCCACAGCAGAACCAGAACTGCCTTCCAGTTCTGGTTCTGGAGCGTCTCATTTTTCTCTTATTTCTAATAAATTCTGACAAGAGGCTCGTTTGGACCCAGGTTCTGTGATTCTGGACGGCTGGATGAACGGAACCAGCTGCTTGTCTCTCTCTCTGCTCTGATAGGTCAGCAGGATCCTGATGGCACTGCCCTGCGTTCTGATTGGCTCAGTGAGGTTCTGGGTACCTGGTGGAGGGTGGGAACAGTTAGCATACCTTCTCCAGATGAGCAGTCCCACTCCCATGGAGAGCACCATGATGAGGGCAGCCACAGACACGATGACGATGATCACCACTGGGTTCTGTTCGCTGGACGCCAGGGCCACTAGAACCAACAGAACCAGTCAGAACCACATAAACCGGAATCACACACGTCATCCTCCAGCTTTGTTTTCGCCACCAAACAAATAGAAATGATCAGGAACAGATAAAATGAATCCATGTCTAAAAGGAGGAGTTTGGTCAAAGTTTTCACTTTTTAGTCGCATTTTTAGCCGCAGCGTAAAAAACGTTCCAACAGATGGAAGAAGGCGACCCAACCTTCTCTGTGAGAACAGAGAGCTGCAGGAGGGCTCATCTGTCAGAGGCTACGACTAAAGCGGCGGCTGGAATAGCCTAACAACCAGCAAGAGGCTGCTCAGTCAGCTACTCCATCAGCCCCCCCACAGCATGGCTCCATACGAATACCCTTAATAACAGCTCCTAACTCCTATTCCTAGTTCCTATCTCCTACCTCCTGACCTTTCCTGGGTCAGCAGAACTCCATCAGGGAGGAAAAGAGCTTCAGCTGCTGAGCTGATTCCAGACTTTAACTCTGACGTCATTAGAGACGGAAACATGGAGGATGGAGTCAGAATCATGGAGGATGGAGTCAGAGACATGGAGGATGGAGTCAGAAACACGGAGGATGGAGTCAGAAACATGGAGGATGGAGTCAGAAACACGGAGGATGGAGTCAGAATCATGGAGGATGGAGTCAGAAACATGGAGGATGGAGTCAGAGACATGGAGGATGGAGTCAGAGACATGGAGGATGGAGTCAGAGACATGGAGGATGGAGTCAGAAACACGGAGGATGGAGTCAGAGACGTGGAGGATGGAGTCAGAGACATGGAGGATGGAGTCAGAGACGTGGAGGATGGAGTCAGAAACATGGAGGATGGAGTCAGAGACATGGAGGATGGAGTCAGAGACATGGAGGATGGAGTCAGAAACACGGAGGATGGAGTCAGAGACGTGGAGGATGGAGTCAGAGACATGGAGGATGGAGTCAGAGACATGGAGGATGGAGTCAGAGACGTGGAGGATGGAGTCAGAGACGTGGAGGATGGAGTCAGAAACATGGAGGATGGAGTCAGAATCATGGAGGATGGAGTCAGAGAAATGGAGGATGGAGTCAGAGACGTGGAGGATGGAGTCAGAGACATGGAGGATGGAGTCAGAAACACGGAGGATGGAGTCAGAGACACGGAGGATGGAGTCAGAAACATGGAGGATGGAGTCAGAGACATGGAGGATGGAGTCAGAAACACGGAGGATGGAGTCAGAGACATGGAGGATGGAGTCAGAAACGTGGAGGATGGAGTCAGAAACATGGAGGATGGAGTCAGAAACATGGAGGATGGAGTCAGAAACATGGAGGATGGAGTCAGAGACATGGAGGATGGAGTCAGAAACACGGAGGATGGAGTCAGAGACGTGGAGGATGGAGTCAGAAACGTGGAGGATGGAGTCAGAAACATGGAGGATGGAGTCAGAAACATGGAGGATGGAGTCAGAGACGTGGAGGATGGAGTCAGAGACATGGAGGATGGAGTCAGAGACATGGAGGATGGAGTCAGAAATGTGGAGGATGGAGTCAGAGACATGGAGGATGGAGTCAGAAACACGGAGGATGGAGTCAGAGACGTGGAGGATGGAGTCAGAGACATGGAGGATGGAGTCAGAGACATGGAGGATGGAGTCAGAGACGTGGAGGATGGAGTCAGAGACGTGGAGGATGGAGTCAGAAACATGGAGGATGGAGTCAGAGACATGGAGGATGGAGTCAGAGACATGGAGGATGGAGTCAGAGACATGGAGGATGGAGTCAGAAACACGGAGGATGGAGTCAGAGACGTGGAGGATGGAGTCAGAGACATGGAGGATGGAGTCAGAGACGTGGAGGATGGAGTCAGAAACATGGAGGATGGAGTCAGAGACATGGAGGATGGAGTCAGAGACATGGAGGATGGAGTCAGAGACATGGAGGATGGAGTCAGAAACACGGAGGATGGAGTCAGAGACGTGGAGGATGGAGTCAGAGACATGGAGGATGGAGTCAGAGACATGGAGGATGGAGTCAGAGACATGGAGGATGGAGTCAGAAACATGGAGGATGGAGTCAGAGACATGGAGGATGGAGTCAGAGACGTGGAGGATGGAGTCAGAAACATGGAGGATGGAGTCAGAGACATGGAGGAGGGAGTCAGAAACATGGAGGATGGAGTCAGAGACACGGAGGATGGAGTCAGAATCATGGAGGATGGAGTCAGAAACATGGAGGATGGAGTCAGAATCATGGAGGATGGAGTCAGAATCATGGAGGATGGAGTCAGAGAAATGGAGGATGGAGTCAGAAACATGGAGGATGGAGTCAGAGAAATGGAGGATGGAGTCAGAAACATGGAGGATGGAGTCAGAGAAATGGAGGATGGAGTCAGAGACATGGAGGATGGAGTCAGAGACATGGAGGATGGAGTCAGAGACATGGAGGATGGAGTCAGAGACGTGGAGGATGGAGTCAGAGACATGGAGGATGGAGTCAGAGACATGGAGGATGGAGTCAGAGACACGGAGGATGGAGTCAGAATCATGGAGGATGGAGTCAGAAACATGGAGGATGGAGTCAGAATCATGGAGGATGGAGTCAGAGAAATGGAGGATGGAGTCAGAAACATGGAGGATGGAGTCAGAGAAATGGAGGATGGAGTCAGAAACATGGAGGATGGAGTCAGAGAAATGGAGGATGGAGTCAGAGACATGGAGGATGGAGTCAGAGACATGGAGGATGGAGTCAGACACATGGAGGATGGAGTCAGAAACACGGAGGATGGAGTCAGAATCATGGAGGATGGAGTCAGAAACATGGAGGATGGAGTCAGAATCATGGAGGATGGAGTCAGAGAAATGGAGGATGGAGTCAGAAACATGGAGGATGGAGTCAGAGAAATGGAGGATGGAGTCAGAAACATGGAGGATGGAGTCAGAAACATGGAGGATGGAGTCAGAAACATGGAGGATGGAGTCAGAGACATGGAGGATGGAGTCAGAGACATGGAGGATGGAGTCAGAGACATGGAGGATGGAGTCAGAGAAATGGAGGATGGAGTCAGAGACACGGAGGATGGAGTCAGAAACATGGAGGATGGAGTCAGAGACATGGAGGATGGAGTCAGAGACATGGAGGATGGAGTCAGAAACACGGAGGATGGAGTCAGAATCATGGAGGATGGAGTCAGAAACATGGAGGATGGAGTCAGAATCATGGAGGATGGAGTCAGAGAAATGGAGGATGGAGTCAGAAACATGGAGGATGGAGTCAGAGAAATGGAGGATGGAGTCAGAAACATGGAGGATGGAGTCAGACACATGGAGGATGGAGTCAGAAACATGGAGGATGGAGTCAGAAACATGGAGGATGGAGTCAGAAACATGGAGGATGGAGTCAGAGACATGGAGGATGGAGTCAGAGACATGGAGGATGGAGTCAGAGACATGGAGGATGGAGTCAGAGAAATGGAGGATGGAGTCAGAGACACGGAGGATGGAGTCAGAAACATGGAGGATGGAGTCAGAGACATGGAGGATGGAGTCAGAGACATGGAGGATGGAGTCAGAAACACGGAGGATGGAGTCAGAATCATGGAGGATGGAGTCAGAAACATGGAGGATGGAGTCAGAATCATGGAGGATGGAGTCAGAGAAATGGAGGATGGAGTCAGAAACATGGAGGATGGAGTCAGAGAAATGGAGGATGGAGTCAGAAACATGGAGGATGGAGTCAGACACATGGAGGATGGAGTCAGAAACATGGAGGATGGAGTCAGAAACATGGAGGATGGAGTCAGAAACATGGAGGATGGAGTCAGAGACATGGAGGATGGAGTCAGAAACATGGAGGATGGAGTCAGAAACATGGAGGATGGAGTCAGAGAAATGGAGGATGGAGTCAGAAACATGGAGGATGGAGTCAGAAACACGGAGGATGGAGTCAGAATCATGGAGGATGGAGTCAGAAACACGGAGGATGGAGTCAGAATCATGGAGGATGGAGTCAGAAACATGGAGGATGGAGTCAGAATCATGGATGATGGAGTCAGAGAAATGGAGGATGGAGTCAGAGACATGGAGGATGGAGTCAGAGACATGGAGGATGGAGTCAGAGACATGGAGGATGGAGTCAGAGACATGGAGGATGGAGTCAGAGACATGGAGGATGGAGTCAGAGACACGGAGGATGGAGTCAGAGACGTGGAGGATGGAGTCAGAAACATGGAGGATGGAGTCAGAGACATGGAGGATGGAGTCAGAGACATGGAGGATGGAGTCAGAGACATGGAGGATGGAGTCAGAGACATGGAGGATGGAGTCAGAGACATGGAGGATGGAGTCAGAGAC
This sequence comes from Fundulus heteroclitus, assembly GCF_011125445.2. Lineage (NCBI taxonomy): Eukaryota > Metazoa > Chordata > Actinopteri > Cyprinodontiformes > Fundulidae > Fundulus > Fundulus heteroclitus. The sequence goes on along the minus strand of NW_023396530.1, from coordinate 536,133 downwards.
ACGGAGGATGGAGTCAGAAACATGGAGTCAGAAACATGGAGGATGGAGTCAGAGACATGGAGTCAGAGACACGGAGGATGGAGTCAGAAACATGGAGGATGGAGTCAGAGAAATGGAGGATGGAGTCAGAGACACGGAGGATGGAGTCAGAAACATGGAGGATGGAGTCAGAGACATGGAGGATGGAGTCAGAAACATGGAGGATGGAGTCAGAGACATGGAGGATGGAGTCAGAGACATGGAGGATGGAGTCAGAAACACGGAGGATGGAGTCAGAATCATGGAGGATGGAGTCAGAGACATGGAGGATGGAGTCAGAAACATGGAGGATGGAGTCAGAGACATGGAGGATGGAGTCAGAGACATGGAGGATGGAGTCAGAAACACGGAGGATGGAGTCAGAATCATGGAGGATGGAGTCAGAGACATGGAGGATGGAGTCAGAAACATGGAGGATGGAGTCAGATCCTACAGTCTTCTGGACATGAACCACAGAGAGACTCTCTCTGCTCTACGGATGTTTTAGTTGGTTTCTGTGAGGAGGCTGATACGTCATGTCATGCAGGATTGTGGGAAACCTTCAGGGCTCCGGCTCCTTTCCTGCCTCCTTCCTCACTGACTGCTCTATTCAGACTCTGATCACGGAGATGCTGATGGACTTCTGCTGAAGTTCTGACTCTATCAGGGTGTTCAGATGGAGCCTTTCTCCTCGATACTCTTTAACAGGAAGCCATTATGCTGCCTTTGTAGAAGTGAGCTCTCTTCCTCGTGCTACGCTGCCCCTAGTGGTGGTGTAGGCACGTGTTCAGCTGCTTCTCATTTATTTGTTCCCTTTTATTATTAGATAACTGTTAACGGTTTAACTAGTGTCACTATACTATTCTTAAGTCAGAAATACAGAAAACATCCAGAGGTTCAAGTGGTTAAATAAGTCCTTTAAACTGGCACACAGTAAATCCTGCTATAAAAACATTAAAGGGCAAATATATTTCAGAGGCAGAACCTTGCATTTAAACCAACGAATAAATAATGTTATCATCAAAGTGGATGATCACTTTAATATTTAATGTTTTACCACAAAAGAGCCTTTTATAAGTCTCACATATGGATGATGACGCTGTTGCTACAGAGATCATCAGCGCAGGAAATGTGGATAAACTGCAGATCTCTCCTGACGTTCTCTGCTGGAGAGACTTTTAGCCCAGGACTATAAAACAACCCGAGCTTTGGATTGGAAGACGGACCGATTGGACCGATGGAGGCAGAACCGGGAGTTCTGACGCCTGTCGGCATCAGAGTAACAATGCTGGTCAGAATTGGTCAGACTGGGATCTCCACATGGAGCTTTTAGAGCCGTCCACAGGGTGCCAGGTGGTTAGGTTTCCAAGCTGTCAGTAGCCAATCAGTCTGCATCAATGCTGCCATCATGAGGAGGAAATGACAGCAGCCCAGACCCTGATCCAGTTAGGGTTAGGACCGGTGCTGACAACGGGCTGGGTGCTCAAACGGTACCGACCCGTCTATCACAGTCCCGGTTCTGAGGGCTGGTCGTAAAAAGGAAGCTTTTCTTTCTTTCTGCGGTTCTAATTTTAATTTCAGGATTTCAGTCCTGATGAGGGAGTTTGAATTGGACCCTGCTCTGTTAGAGCTCAGTTCTAACATTTATTTTACCACACGTGTAAAAAATAAAGCGTGATATCCCTGAAGGAACGTCAAGCAGAGTCAGAACCACAGACAATGATGAAGACCTCATAGACCTTCTGAGGCCCAGAAGGTGCCATCATCAAACCTCCTCCTTCAGAAGACAACATGAGGAGCAACAAGCTGAGGACTCACACTCGCCCAGAGTCTGCAGCTCCAGGGGGGCGCTGTACGCCCCGTAGTCGATGGGAGGGGGGGAGGAGGAGGACGATGATGAAGAGGAGGACGCAGAAGTAGAAGAGGTTGATGAGAGAGCAGAGGAAGACAAGGATGAGGAAGGAGCTGGGGTTAAGAAGGGGCGGATGAGGAAGACGTAGGTGGTGCCGGGCTTCAGGTTGTTGACGCTGATCCTGGTGGCTGCCGTCTTCACGGTGGAGTAACTCTGGTCCCTTTGTTCCTGCAGACACAGAGAGAAACGTTCAGAAAGCTGCTCAGATCTGCACCAACTTCTTCCTCCATCAGAGACTCGTCTGGTGGAGCAGTTTGGGACAACGAAGTCGAATCAGACAGAAATCCGTCAGTCAGTGGTCTGCAGGAGGACTCAGACCTTTCAGGAATGATCCAGACTCAACACAAAGTGGATCTTCTCTCTGGAGACTCGGTGCTGAAGCAGGAAGTAAAACTTCATGTTAAAGATTCTCCAGTGAAAAAGACGTCATGCTTCTCTGTGAAGAACAGCTAGAAGATCTCCAGATGTTCTTCAGCAGAACATCTGGAGATCTTCATCTGCTGATCCACCAGGAGCTGCAGCAGACATGTTCAGCAACCTGAGCTACTCCAGGTGAGAGGCTGCAGGTTCCTTTACAGGTTTGATCAGATGAAGAGTTTCTTCTTCATCTGATCAAAGGGAAACTTTCACTGGGATCTTCTCATGAGCCTGAAGTCAAGATGAACGCTGCAGATCCCATCAGCTGCCAAACGTCCTGCTGCCTGATGAGGAACGTTTTATTATTTATTAAACCTTTATTTAATCATGAAAGACACCATTTACTTTAACTCATTTTGAAGGGAGACCTGGAAAAACTAAAAGAAGAAGGATCAAAATCTTTGGACACCCCAGATGTGACCTTCTCCTCATCTTCTGGATCTTCTGGATCTTCTGGATCTTCTGGAACAGGTTCTCTTGTCTGAAGAATGCGGCGGAATTCTTCCCTCTGATTGGCTGACAAGTTTCCTAAAGTCTGACTCTGATTGGCTGTCGGGTGTCATGGCAGCTCTGGGTTTTGGCAAAAGAACCAGAACCGGCAGGAAGTTGGGTCAGAAGCTGTTGTGGTGAATATTTTGGTTTTAATTGGAAGCATTTCTCTAATTTATTCTGACTGAAGAGCCTTGATTACATGGAGGTAATAATTATAATGATAATCCTAATAATCCTAATAAATGCTCATGTGAAAAGGCCAGAATGGCCTCTCTTGTGTAAATGTGATGGCAGACTTTATTCTGAGGCTGTTTTATGGACGTTATCAAAGTTTCCTGCAGCGTTTGGCTGTGCTGCGTCAGCGAGGAGGACAATGATCGTCTTCAGCAGTTAAACTGGACCAAACCTGCTTATATTTAGACATCAAACATATTCCTCTTTTTCATCAGATGTGAAAAATGATTTTAAATACATCTGGATATTTATTTTATTTAGAAGTCTGTTTGTTAAAATGCAGCCATTATTTCATGGCGGTGTATGAAATAATGGCTGCCTCCTTTCATTACAGTTAAAATGTTTAATAATAAACTGGATCTGAAGAGTTTGATGGTATTTCACAGAAAGTTCTGGTCCGGACCAGAAAGGTTCTGCAGCTCTTTTACCTTCTCGTAGTACTTGACTTCATACTCGGTGCGGCTGCTGTTCGGGTACGAGGGCTCTCTCCACACCAGGGTGATGCTCTTCTCCTCGATCTTCTCCGCTCGCAGCTCACTGATCAGAGACGGAGCTGCAGAGGAAGAGGAGGAAGTTTATTGGATCATGAAACCAGAACCATGTGAGAGGAAAGGTTGCAGCAGAAACGGGGGTGGAGGTGAGAGGAACCAAGATGAGCCCTGAGGACCCAGTCTACATGTTCTTCTACTCCAGAGTTCACAGAGAACACCTCTGAAGTTCCTCTGACTCAAACGGTCTCCTTGATCCCATCAGACAACAACAAGCAGATGAATTGTGTGAACAAAGCGCTCCTAATTAAATGTCCTGTGTAACGACTCCACTCACTGAGCAAACAATCTCATTACTGACAGAAAACCAGCGCTTTGATTCTGAGTCAACAGGCTGCACATATTACTGCAATGCCGGCACCGCCCCGTCAGCCTAACCGCTAATTAAACCGTCTAATTAGCTCTGAAACGAGCTGTCAGGGACAAAACAGCAACGTTATGGGCTGGAGTCGCTCTTGTAGTCAGAGGGAGATCTACCACCAACACCATCAGGACAACCTGGAGCTCCATCTTTAGTTCTGCCTCCAGAGGACGCAAAAAGCATCTCCACCTGTCAGTTTCATCCTTCTCTCCTGAACTTTGGTTTCCTTCCAAACATTTTGCTTCTATGTGGAGCAGAACATCATGAAACCATCAAGGAGTCTGGACCATCATCCAGCACCAGCTGGTGGAACCGCACGGAGCAGAGATTGTTCTGAAGAACCTTCCTCCAGCTCTACAATCCAGAGTTACCTTCACCGGAGAGAAGAAGCATGATGTTCTCTTCAGAGGAGGTCCAGCTTCTCTGGGTTCAGAGGCTTCAGCGATGGACCATCATGGACCTGATGGACCACCATGGACCTGATGGACCACCGTGGAGTAGATGGATCAGATGTTTGGTGGAAATGGACTAATTTGGATGTTTAATTGTGTAGCAGGGAGTTCCTGACCTCTGAAACCTGCATTTATATAAAACTGCTATGAAATCAATATTATTTCAGCCTTTTTTCATAAATAATTTGAAGAGTTAAGAAGATGAAACCCTGAAAGATTTACAGGATTTTAACCTTTTAAACGGCAGATTTCAGCATCGAGTAGTGAGACCATAAAGACGTCAAACTTCACCAGTTTCCTGCTGGAGGAAATGTTCCAAACACTGAATAATATGAGTGAGTCCACTCATAACCCCCCCCCCCCCCCCCATTAATGTGACAGAAATCAGACAATCACTGCTGAGCTGTTGAACTCTAAGTAGACTCTGCATAACTCAGGCACAGAACTGAACTTACGGCCATTTCACATCATTATTTTGCAACTTTATAATCCATTTAAATTTAAAAAGTACACAACTGAACGTTTACTGCATTTTTGCACCATTATTATTTTGCACAGCCAACATTGAACTTTTCAAATTAATGCCTTTTTTGCACCATTATTTTTGCACTATAAACATGGTTGAACATTTTTCTCAACACCTTTTTAAAAACTGTTTTTCTCCTGCAGTGTTACATTCTTCTCACTGCTGCACTTTATATTGGAATGCTATTTTACTTCAACTACAACCTCGTTACACTGTTGTAAGCTGAATGCAACGAAATTTCGTTTTGTACAAGAAACGACAATAAAGTTTGTCTAAGTCTAAAATGAGTCATTTCAGAGGATTTTCTTCTAAACGATGTCATTAACTACTGTTTGAAATCCCGACGCTATCGTCTGGAGGACGTTTCTGAACAGAATCAGATCAACATCTTGACCGGTCCACCTCTCTGAGGTTAATGCCAGCTGCTACAGCACCAAGGGGCTGGATGGACCCGCTGTAAGAATGTGGGTCAAACAGAACCAAGGGAGGCAGCAGTTAGAACCTGGCTGGTACCAGAGCATCGGGGGACATTTTGCCTCCATGGCCCCCGGACAGAAAGGGCTCCTCTTAATGCTGAGTTCAGGTTCCTCAGGGAAATAACAGCTTTGCTTCAGTCCAAAGTTCAGCCACTTGTGTTCCTCTCCTGAATGAGCTCGACCCGAATGGTTCCGACTAATATCTGGGTTTTTATTGGTTTAAATTCATGTTCAGGTCGCGGCGTGATGCTAGAGGAGGAGAGCGTCTGTGACAGAAGCCCAGGATCGACCAGCATCAGCACCTCCCCATCAGCCCCCAGCTGCTCTCAGGGGGGCCGGTCCCTGAGGGCCTGCTGGAGCCTCGCCTCCATCACATCCATCTTGTCAGGAGGAGGCTTCACTGCTCCGCTCCCCCCCCACCCCCCCACCCGGATATTAGCGCCTGCAGCAGAGTGTGAAGGAGGAGGAGGAGGAGGAGGGAAGGAGTGTAAGAGTGATTGAGAGGAGTCTGGCTGTCAGGTGTTTTCTTCCTCAGATGGTGAAGAGGAGTCAGCGATGAAGATCTCTGGAGGTTCTGCTCCAGCCTGGAGGTAATCCAGAGGTGCAACAAATCACTTCACTGACAGCAGAAGAGTGGGAGATTCCAGCTCTGCAGCCTCAGTCGACGAGTTGAACATCTTCACAGAGACATTTGGCCCAAGATAAAAAGTTTAAAAGATGCTTCATTTCAAGACATTTCCACACAAAGATCTAAAAGAAGAATCTCAGAAGTTCCTCAGAATCTGAATGGGTTCTGAAAGGTTTAACTCAATTCACTTTGATGTATATAGTGCTCACCTGGTTCCTCTTCCAGGTGAGTAAACAGCACTTGCTCTGCAGGTTCAGACCAGATGAAGTCTTCAGGCAGAGGAAGCTGCATCTTTTAACCATGAGCTCCATGTAAATATTTCATGGCAGCATGTTTGACGCCGAGGGAAGAATCACGGAGATCAAGGAGAACATCAGGAGATGGTTTCTACTGAGCATGCCCTCCATCCATACCTTTCAGAGCAAAACACCCTGAAAGGCTGCTAGAAGCAGGATGCTCACACGCCACACCTGACCGCCCATGAATCAGCAGCAAGGCTATGAGGAAATGTCCCGTCAATAATCTACCGGATCAGAACAACGGTTCCGTCAAGCTTTCAAGTAACGATATCAGAAACAACGAGAGAGAGAAAAACCGTAAACCTCTGCGCTCTCATTCATATTTTGATGAGGAAAAAACAAGAAGTTTTTCTAAATTTGTTTCATTAAGTAACATGGAATATGAAAAGCTTTCCTTTTCAATTTCTCATTTTCCTGTTAAATAAACAAGGAGAAAACGGAGCGTAGAAATCCATTTTTTTCCTATTTGGGTCTATATTGGGTCCGAGGGCAAAATCTCGGCTGGCGCTGCAGTGAAGAACATTTGATGGCAGCTGGGAAGGTTGTTGTAGTCACACAAAGTTCTGAATCGGTAAAAAACGTTGAAATATCATGAAATATCAGTGAGAAGGTTCTGGACTAGGCACCAGTTGTTCTGCCTAGACAGGAAACAGGCAGGGAACCGACAGGAAACAAGAAGGGACCGACAGGAAACAGGCAGGGAATGAACAGGAAACAGGCAGGGAATGAACAGGAAACAGGCAGGGAACCGACAGGAAACAGGGAGGGAACCGACAGGAAACAGGCAGGGAACCGACAGGAAACAGGCAGGGAATTGACAGGAAACAGGGAGGGAACCGACAGGAAAAAGGCAGGGAACCGACAGGAAACAGGGAGGGAACCGACAGGAAAAAGGCAGGGAACCGACAGGAAACAGGGAGGGAACCGACAGGAAAAAGGCAGGGAATTGACAGGAAACACGCAGGGAATCGACAGGAAAAAGGCAGGGAACCGACAGGAAACACACAGGGAATCGACAGGAAAAAGGCAGGGAACCGACAGGAAACAGGAAAGGAATGAACAGGAAACAGGCAGGGAATTGACAGGTAACAGGTAGGGAACCGACAGGAAACAGGGAGGGAACCGACAGGAAAAAGGCAGGGAACCGACAGGAAAAAGGCAGGGAACCAACAGGAAACAGGCAGGGAATTGACAGGAAACAACAATCAAATATACAACCTTTCAAAATCATAAACTCTTTTACTCAAAACAATAAAATGTGTATTTATAATTTAAAGGAAAACTGGTAATTGAAAGCATGGATGGAAACAAGCTCTTAAGTCAATTAAAACTGGTCTTCAAGGTGTTTTAATTAAGTCAACAAGACAAATTAAAGACAAATCCATTAAAGCTTCATCACTCTCTGACTGTATGCCTCAGTTATAATAACAGTAAGATGAATGTGGAGAAACAGAACCTACTGTTCCAGGGACGCATTAACATGACCTGACAAAGCAATTACAGAAGTGAATCCAAATAAAAGATAAAAGTCTGAGGCCACTCCAGCATTCCTGGTTAATAAAAGGTGAAATGTCTGAGAGCAGGACGATGTCTCCTGGTTTGTATGACACTCTGAGCAGCAGCTGATGCCATCACTGGGTCACTGCAGCAACATGCATAGATGGCATCGCTAAGGAGCAGCTGCTGAACATCTGGACATGTCCAAACGTCTGTGGCACCTTGTTCTACCTGGAGGTCACATGAGCGGCAGGATCAGAAGGTGCCGCCACACCTGGATTTATTCACAGCGGAGGCAGAGAGGTCATTTTGTGACGGTGCATTAAAGGGCAGAATCTGATGGATGATAATGACTTCAGCTCTTCTGTCAGGAGATTCATTTCATAGGAAACAATCTTAGTCCAGGAAGATGAAGAGCTGCATCCAGGGTCCGAAATTAACACTCGCCAGTCGCCAAATGCGAGTAAATTTCCCGTTTGGCGAGTGAATTTCAGAGGGCTAGCTGCCACATGGCGAGTAAATGTTTGTACCAAATAAAATAAAAATAACATAAAAATAACGAAACCCATACGATCCGTTCACAGCTCTGTCCATCCAGAACTCAGTCTAGACCCGCCTTCTGCGGTGCTGGTTCAGCTTCTTTCACATTCAGAACCAGTCATGGCTGAACGCTGGATCAGAAAACAGATCTGCTAACCAGATACAGTCTAAAACGCCAATTAGTCTGTTTATAAGTTTCGTTCGTATTTATTCTGATTTTTTTTAACTACGTGCGCTGCGGCTCTGTGCTTCACCGCTCTTACTGCGCCTCCCCCGCCCCCTCTCGGAGCAAGGTGCTTTTATCAGCGGCCAGCCTTCAAAACGTGAATCGCTACGTTTAATGTCCTTCCACTCGTACCAAAATGTCCCAATTAAAGTCAGTAGGAGAGTCGGTAACTGTTTTTCATGCTCTTTTGTTTTTAACGACACAGGACCAGCGGTGCTTCGGTGGGCGTGGTGCGTTGCGCTTGAATTCAGGTGCGCAAAATTACGTTACATGTAACCTGTAACATCGGGGGCGCAACGCACGAGGGTAAAATCCAGCAACGAGATCAGCGTAAAGACGCAGCGTGAACCCTGAGTGCTTTAAGTGTTGCAGCTGAGGGGAACATTTTGAACCATACACAGGGGCGGTTCTGAACAGGGGCCAACAGGGGCCCCTGTGAAAAAACACTGGCCCCACCCTGACCCACCCTGCTAAATTTGGTCTAGAACCCCCACTGACCGTACAGGCTTGATGAAACTCTGCCTCATTCACAAATAAGACCAACATGGATAGAATAATGATAATCTGTAGTGTTTTTTATCGGCTGGATGTGAATCTGATAATTCATATTGTGTCTTTTATAATCAACTACAATATTTTCTTTTTTTTAAGTCAGGAAACAAAGGTTTCTTTTCCAGGGTCCAGTCAGCCACGCCCCCAACCACACACCCCATAATTAACATAATCTCACTTTTAATTTTTATAAAAGTTGAGGTCTGGTCAGGATTAATATTTTGGCCGGTAAAAAATATGCCTGGCCGGTGGATTTTTACATCTACCGGCCAACTTGGCCGGTGAATCACAAAGTTAATTTCGGACACTGGCTGCATCTCCTGCTACTACAGAACCTCTAAAAACACCATTTTAGGCCCAGAACTTTAAGTCAGAGCCTCAAAGAGCCCTTCCATCCCCCTGAAGTAACCCCGCAGAGCGTAGTCTTCCTCCTGCAAGGCTGTGTGGAATCCTCAGACCTGGTCCAGAACCCAGACGGCGCATCTGTGACCCGTCTCCCTGCACAGCACAGCGACGGCAGCCTGCAGCATCCCTGCAGAGATCTCCTCAGAGCAGGATAACGACCTCAGGAGGCATCAGAGCAGCCAGGACACGAGAGACGAGGAGCTTTCCTTTCATGTCTCTCTGTGAAGATAAGAGTCTTCACCTGCGTGTCCCTCCTGACGGGGATCCTAGCAGGAGTCAAAGAGAGCCTTTAAACGTTGAATATTCCTCTGATTATGAGGATAACGTTCCGTCAGAGTGCCATCAGAAGCTCTGAACAACAAGGAACACAGAGAGCACACATCCTGAGGACCCTCGCAGCTCCTCTTCATAGACTCCAATTATAGCCGAGAGGTAGGCAATTAAAATTCCCATCACACGGTGACAGAGCATCTAAAGTGGCTGGGCTGCAGTCCTGAAAACTAGCTTGATGACTCTATTCATTTGGTGCCTGCTGATGCCTCCCGCTCCCATCGTTTCTAATTAAGGAGGCGAAAGATCCCAACGGCTCCTGCAGAGAGATTTCTACTCCCACTCTGGTTCAGGTGGAGACCAAAGAAATCCTGCAGATTGTTTTCTGAGAAACCAGATTTCACTTTATCAAACATCTAAAGCTGCTCCGCCTGAACTCCCTCTCTGCTTTCAGGGTTACGGCACAGAGCTGATCAGACCAGTGGTTTTCTGATGAAACGGGTTTTATTTCGCTTCTGGGAACCTTGGCCATGGACTGCATTGATCAGACAGTCCTGGAACAACAGGGACCAGATGTCTTCCTTTCTGCAGCTCTGTTAGGGGCTGACTGGTGTAACATGTCAGCAGCATCTTGATTCTGAGCTGCTGCTGACTGATTTGGACCTGTGAGCGATGAAGTCTGCAGCCGCTCCACCTGCTGCTTCCAGCCGGCCAGGCGTGGTTCTGATCCCTCAGTCAGCCTGAAGCAGCAAATCAGTAGTAAAGTCAGCTGCTGCCAGATTAAAAAGCAGACGTACCAGAACCGGCTGGTGGGAGCAGAAGAAGCAGCACATGGTTCTGTCTGGTGGAGGAAATGGGCCCAGAACCGATCTAGAGGCGGGGCAGCCGGAAAGACTGAGCTGCTATTTAAGAATGAAGAATTATTTTCTGTCACTGCGTGTTACTGTGGTGACATGACACGGTTCAGGGTTCACACAGACAACATGCACAGCAGGACACAACAGACCTGTTTTATTAGTCAGTCAGTGAGAAGTCCCAGCGCCGTCTTCAGGTCCGCTAGGACTGGTACCCAGTTCAGTAAATATGATTTACTGTGCTGCAGGAATTAATCACTCAAAGCTTCTTCGATGATTGATGAGTAAATTCTGGGCAATATTCTTCCAGCTTCATATGCAGAATTGTGCAAAAAGATGCATTCACAGTAGTGATGGTGTGACGTGTAACAGACTGAGTCTTCTCAGCAGGCCGTGATGCACAGCTCCAGTGAAGACGCTGCTGTTCAGGCTGTTAGTTTTTAATCTGCTGTTCCTGAAACCTTAGCCTGATGGGAGGGGGGGGGGGGGCATCAGATCTGGCAGATGACTTCTCACAAGTCCTTCTTCTCCTTCACTTCAATTCATATTCAATTGTGTTGCACTTGTTGCATTGCATTGTGGGAAACGCATGCTGATGTGACGCTCATGTTCTCACTTCTCCATCTGTGACCTTTTCCTTTAGATTGCTCCTTTTATGTTGTCTGCCTGGAGAGGCCACTGCTTGGGGCCTTGGGCTCTGCAGCGGCGGCTCGTTTCAGGGCTTTCTGCTGCGTGCACACGGCTCCATAAACAATCCTCGCTGCTGCTCTTCTTCCACAACACATCCCTCTGATGGTGCTGCATCTCTGACCTCGTTATTCATCCCCTCTGCATCCACTCTGACGCTCCGCAGGGTCCGGCCATCTGAGGCGCGGCCGCTAATCCTCTCAGGATATTGAAATGCCAATCCCGCCTCCTCCCTGACCCGCACCTCCACCTCATCTCAGCAGCACTCCCAGCATCCCCGTCTTCCTCGCCGCCTCGGGGAAAGGGCTTTGGATGCTGTGCCGGGGGCCGGCTGCTTCCATCACGTATTTAAGGAGTATTTCTGTGGCAGGATGTCATTACTGCAGCCTTTTTAAGCACATGAATGGAGAAATGTGAGTGCTTGATGAGCCTGTGACCTACAGCGTGTGCAGCAGCCACTCATGCATCCCTAATCCACAGCTGCCCCAGGAGCTTTGGGCTCAACTGATCCCCTGTTCCTCCTTGGCTCACCGTGCAAAATCTGCCCTCTTCTCCCGGTGGCCTGGGCGCTCCTGATAAAACCCGGCCTGACCGGAGGAATCCCTCCTCTACTGAGCACGTGCAGCCCCATTAGATGCTTTACAGAACTCACTTTGCCTTGATGTCACAGCGTCCTGAATGATGTCTGGGACTGAAAGAGCTCTGCAGAGGGATCTAGCAGAAAACATGGTCCTGCAGGCGTGCACACGCCACACCTTTAAGAAAAGCCAAAGCAGAACCAACAAGCTTAGAGTGTGAGGAAAAACAAGTTCCTGAAGACGGGAGGACGGGAATCTGAGCGGAGCAGGGAGGGAAATGATCCTCCAAGAATTTATGAGGAGAGAAGGAGAGGATGAGAGGAAATGATGAGTAAAAAGAGATGAGAGGAGCAAAGAGAGGAGCTGGAGAAAAGCAGCGATTTATAAGGAGACGATGAGAGGAAGGAGACATCCCACATCCTCCTGCAGCATTTAGAAGGTCACCGGGTTCTCCCACAGAACCAGAACCCACGGCGCCTCATCGGTCCATCTGCTGCGCTGCTGAATGGAGGACGGAACCAAAAGCAGCAGAAACAGGTCCAGAGATGGAGCACCACCCACTTCCTGAAGGTACCAGGTGTTCAGAACATTTCCAGAGACCTTCGGACCCCAGAATCAGACAGAACCCACAGAACCGCTGCAACCATCATGAGCCAGCGGGTTCTCTACACACCAGCAGGAGGTTCTGATGTTTATCAGAATTTAGCTCAGCCTGTCCACTGGGTTCTAACGGCGTCTCTCAGACAGCAGGGGGCGCTGTGATGGCCAAAGACGGCGGTACCGATGGTCCAAGGAGCAGAAGCCCACTAACCCGGAGAAAACATCCAGGATGAAACCTCCCAGAACCCTGAAGAGGAACGTGCTGCGACCAGACGGAACCAAGCTTGAAGGAAACATTTAGTACACATTTATGCAACCTGTATCTGATCTTTTTATGACAGTCTGAACAACACAGATCAGATTTTTTCAAATGCCACCCAGGCCACTTGGGCTACGTTCACACTGCAGCTCTTAATGCTCAATTCAGATTTTTTGTGAAATCAGATTTTTTTTCGTGGTCGTTCACATTTCCAAATATATGCGACTTGTCTGTGATCTCCTGTGTGAACTAAACGCGTTCAGCCTAAGTGTCCCTCATGCGCACTGGAGGACGCGATGACGTCACACGTAGCAAAGCGTCCTCAGTGTTTGTGGAAGTAAACAAGGATTATAATGCTGGTGTGTATTTTTCTATGTTTAATTTATCTTCTAACCGGAGCTTTCTCTCCACTGACTGCTCTCCTCATTGTAGTCATAGACATAATATAAGAGTAGACGCGTCGTTGGGCGGGTTCTGCCTATGCTGCGATGCGTCAGAGCGTCCGCCATCTTAAATGTGGCAAATCTGCAGTTACTCAGTCACTTAAACAGTATCAGAGGGACTTTAATCTCTGAATATACTTTGTATTCGTAGTATTTTTTTTTGTAATATTACAAGTTTATTTTCGTATCCCTTTAGCTTAATTCTCCTGAATTTATTCTCGTAAAGAACAAAAATATTTAAAATAATCTAACCTGGCCCTATTACTCCAGGAGTGAAATAATTCTGCAAACTGTGACTATTCTGGAAATGTTCCCCCTTAATTCTCATAATATGATGTTTTTATCATAACATTATCACTTTTGTGTTTGTTTGTTGTTTTTACTTTATTCACCTAGGACTTTTTTTCCTCATGTTATTAATTTTACCTCTTTAATACTCACCCAAAAAGTCTGTTCCTAAAGGTTCACATGTGAAACGGTTTTATGAAATAATGAAGACCACAATGTTAGATTTAGCAAATTGATCCTTATATTCATAACACATACACACAAATATTTATATATATATATATATATATATATATATATATATATATATATATATATATATATATATATATATATATATATATATATATGTGTGTGTGTGTGTGTGTATTTATTGCAGCACAGGAATGAGGCATCTTCTCTGATCCACGTTTACAATAACAGAACTCAACTTTTTTCTGCCACATACAATATGGCGGTGACGTTAACGTGCGAACCTGCGCCCTATGACGCGTCTACGTATATGATGTCTGTGATTGTAGTCCTCTATGGGTGTCGTTTTTCTTCCTGCTTCTGCACAGCAGGACGCAGAATAGTGACGTTTGTCGAGTATCAGTGACGTACAGGTGGGATAAATGCGACCCGGCCGTACAGACACAGGTCGCATTAGAAAAAATCCAATCTGTGTCGTTCAGACTGACATAAAAAGATCAGAAACAGGTCGTATATGGGCAAAAAAATCGGAATTGGGTCAATTCGGGCTGCAGTGTGAACGTAGCCTTGGATATGTGGTCCTGAATCCGATACGCATCTGATCTTTTCTAATGCGACCTGTGTCTGTACGGCCGGGTCGCATTTATCCCACCTGTACGTCACTGATACTTAACAAACGTCACTAACGGTGACCTGGCTATGCAGAAGCAGGAAGAAGGACGACAGCCATAGCGGACTACAATGAAAAGAGCAGTCAGTGGAGAGAAAGCTCCGGTTAGAAAAAAATAAATTAATGACGGCAGCATTATAATCCATGTTTACTTCCACAAACACTGAGGACGCTTTGCTACGTGTGACGTCATCGCGTCCTCCAGTGCGCATGAGGGACACTTAGTCTGAACGCCTTCAGGTCACACAGGAGATCACAGACAAGTCGCATATATTTGGAAATGTGAACGACCACGCAAAAAAAAAAAAAAAAAAATCTGATTTCACAAAAAAATCTGAATTGAGCATTAAGAGCTGCAGTGTGAACGTAGCCTCTGAGGATTCTGCGTGTTCTATCTGTGTTCTGTGTGTGTTTCTTCTCTGTTCTGTCTGGGTTCCATCTAGGCTCACTGTGTGTTCTGTCTTGGTTCTAAGTGGGTTCTGTGTGAGTTCTCTGTGTGTTCCCTCTGGGCTCCGTCTGATTTGTGTGTGTTCTATGTGGGTTCTCTGTAAATTCCATCTGGGTTTTGTGTGTTTTCCATATGGAAGTGTGTTCTGTCTAGGTTCTAAGTGGGTTCTGTGTAGGTTCTTGTGTGTGTTCTGTCTAGGTTCTAAGTGGGTTCTGTGTGGCTTTAAGCGGGACTCACCGGGCAGGCTGGTGGACACGTGGACCTGCGTGTAGAAGCTCTTGCTGGGCAGCAGGTCCGACACGCCGTTCAGGGCCTCCACGGTGAAGGTGTAGTTGGTGTTGGGGAGGAGGTTGACCACGGTGACGGTGCGCTCCGTCAGCCCCACCTGCTGAGGCACGAAGCCCACGCTGGGCCCGCAGGGCTCGCACTGGCCCTCCACGCAGCGCCGGCAGCCCACGCTGTAGGTCAGGTCCACGCGGCCCCCCGTGTCTGAGGGCGGGGCCCAGTCCAGGACCAGCGAGGACTGCCTCAGGGAGAACAGCAGGTCTCTGGGTGGGGAGGGGGGCCCTGCAGGAGGACAGAGGTCCGCTTTAGTTCTCAAAGGTTCAACTGGCTCAATAAAACAAACACAGAACACGGGACCCTGACAGCGGGCCCATCAGCACCCAGTGCTGCGCCTCAGCAGCAGAACTTTGGTGCAAAAGCTGCTGAACGACCCTGAAAACAGAGTGATGTGAGCGCTCCTCAGAGAGGAGATGATCTGTGGATGATCTGAGAGCAGCTGCAAGAGGAGAGGAACGCATCCTGGCCTCCTGTTCTGGAGATCCGATACGAGAACATCTGGAGAACACAACTCTGGACTCCTGTCCTGGAGATTCAATACGAGAACATCTGCAGAACACAACTCTGAGAAGGTAGAACCCCTGGAGGTAGATGAGTTCCCGCGTAGCATCAAGGTTTCATATGCGGTCCAGAACCCGGTTCTGGTTCTGATCAGGCGACGGGTTTTTATTTTGGTCTTTTCTGCTTTTTATTCCTCTGCCTGTTTCTAAACGACACGATTCATAGATTTGTTGCTCTAACTTTTCTATTTTGAATCTATTTTCAGATAAATATTCACGTGAGAACTGAATGGTTTTCATTTCTAAATAGAACGACAGGAACATCCATGCTGTGTGTCTGGTGGAACAGTCTGCTGCATGCAGAGGGGCCGGCTGCTTGGTTCTGGTTGTGACCGGACCGGACCGGACCGCTCTGTTTCCTGTGGCTGAGTCGGGTTCTTGTCCCCACACCTTGGTTCTCTGTTCTCCAGCTCTGGAGCTCAGCCTTGGTTCCTGACAGCCCCCCCCCCCCTGCATCCAGGAACCTTCATCAGAGGAGGTTCTGCCGTCCCCACAGCAGCACCATCCTTGTCTAGAAGGTTCTGATCAAGAGGCACACTGCAGGAGATCAGCTGCCGGACCGCTTTCCTCAAGATTCTTCAGAACTTCCACCTTTTCTCAGGTCTCTCTATCTCTTTCTCTTTTGTTGTGCTGCAGCGTTCTAACCTCTCTCCAGCTGTTCTGTCTGAGAACCCTAACACGTCAGAACCTGCTCCGGCCCTGCATGGCGGCCGTGAACCTCCCCCTGAGTAGGAGAACATGAAGATACGGCAGGTTCCAGGTGCGGCTGTAAAATAATCCTGATTCAGTGGATTCAGCAGATCGGCTGCCGGATCACAGATGGTCAGAGTTTCCTGTGAGGTTCCTCTGGATGGATGCTGGTGACCCGCCCATGGAACCTTGATGCGCTGAAAGAAAAGCTGAATGGTGGGTTAGGGTTAGCTAAAGCTGAAAACTGGAGCTCATGTGAGAGGCAGGTGGGAATGATATCAGGAACACATTTAGAGGCGTCGCTCCGCTATGAAATTAGTTCAGAGGAGGAACATTTATTGGTTCCACTGGAGGAGGAGATGTAATAGAAGCCGCTGTGTCCTCTGGCTGCGGCGCATGGATGGAGACGCGCCTCCTCCTCCTCCTCCTCCTCCTCCTCCTCCTCCTCCTCCTCCTCCTCCTCCTGTGGGAAATAAAGGCGAGCGGCAGCCGAGAGGACCGCGGATCAGAGTGTTTGTCCAAATCTTTGCTGCGGCGCCGCTGCTGCCTTCATTTCAGGTGTCAGAGAAACAGGAAAATAAAATCTGCAGATTGAGACGCAGCTTTTCATTATGAAACATCCAGCAGGCCTCAGCCTGGATCTGAATCAGAGTCTCATGGACCCGTTGTCCTCTTCACCTCCTGGTATCATCAGGTCCACAAACCCATCAGAACCCTTAGGAGGAAATTCATTCTCAACATTTATTCACTAACTACATTCTTTTCTGCATCAGTGGAAAATTAAATTTTTCAAGATTCTTCCCATTTTTGGCAAATTTACATCTGATATTGAAAAGTTTAGATTTAATTCTTGTTTTTTAGCAGCTGAGGTAAATTGTTGGTGAATGTCTCGGATTTCTCCTCAAACTGATCATCAGACTGAACTCTGAGGAGGTCCAGGATCCTGGAGATGATGGATGGATGGAGCTTCATCTGCAGCAACGAGGACGTCGCTCCGGTGGAGCTCTGGTTCTACAGCACCGTCTGGTCCAACCTCCAGCCATGGGTCCGGGTAGAACCAGAACCTGGGTAGCAGCAGCTGGACAGCGTTTCCTGCAGGTTCCTCTGGGAGGAGAACCAGAACCTTCTGACGGGACCATATTCTGTCCTGGCCCGGAGCGATCCTCCAGGAGGAGCAGGAACCCGTTGCTGGTCTGGGTGGACCTGGACCTTGGTGCTGGACAGACTCATCGTGTCTTCTGCTGTCCCGTCTTCCTCGGTCTGGTCTTACGTTGGATCCCGGCTCTGGGTTCTGCTGCAGAGGCGTTTCTCAGCTGCAGGATCGGGCTAATGTGAGCGCATCATAATTACTGGATCGATACTCTAATTAATGTTCTCATTAGGCGGCTCTAAATGTTATCAGGCAGGGATCAGCGAGCTCTGCGCTCGATACGTCATTAAAGCTCTCAGAACTGGCCGAGACCCCCAGAGACCCTCTGAGCCCGGAGCCGGTTCAACAAACCCAGACAGTTACTGCTCAAACAGGTCAGTGTTCCCCCGCATGGCTTCAACGGCACCGCCCAGAACCGGTGTGAGGAACCGTCTGTGGAGAGGAGGAAGGGTTCCAGAGAGCGAGAAGGTGAGGGAGGTGGGAACGATAATGAAAGGAAGACGTTGGAACGGAACAGAAGGGACGCGTTCTGGTGGACCAAGGGAACATCTGGACATTATTATTATTATTATATATTATTATATATATTATTACAGAACTGCAGACATAGAGCATCGATCCGCAGACTGAGGCAGCAACATGGAAACGATGTGCAGGTACAGGAAGCATGGGCGTGTTTTAGGGGTTAAAGGTCAGAAAGATTTGAAATGGGCTGCATAGCTCATTACCTTTGCAGGCAGAAGGTTGTGGGTTTGAATCCCAGTTTGCATGTTCTTGCGTGTCTCCTGATAAACATTAATCTAGAACATTCTGCAGGATGTTCTCCAGAGACAAGGAACAAAAGATTAGAGCGCCTCGTTTCTTAATGTCAGCTACAACTAAAAATCCCATTCTGAGCTGCTAGATGCTCTTCAGACCAGAGGAATTCTAACACCTTCTCGTGTTTCTTTCTTTGAGGGTCTTAGTATTTAAATAAAAAGGTTTTGGTCGTGTTTTGTTCTTTCTGTCCTGCCTTACTGACGGCTCCCTGGGTGGAACAGCTGAATCTGCCTAGACTTGATTTACTCACATTTAGCCATGAGGGGAGGTGAAGGAGAGGTAGGGGACAGATCAGACATGGAGATGAGGAAGAGGAGGGAGGAACTGCGGAGGTGAAGAAGGGGGAGGATGAGAGGACACAGGGTGAAGGACGGGTCGACCATCAATGGGTTTTTATGGAGATCAGCAGAAGAGGCGGCTGACAGAACATGGAGGACATGCAGCGTGTAATTACTGGTGCAGGGAGCAGACGGGCTGTCCAGAGGAGTCCTGAAGTGGTCTTCCTCACACACACACACCACAGAGCCCTCCTCCTCCGCCACGCTGTTGGCCGGACAGGGAAAACACTCCTGCTGCCGCGACGACATCTTGTAGGATCCGGGCGGGCACGCTGGGGACAAAACACACTGGGTCAGAAACCTTCAGGAACTCCTGCAGGGAACCAGAACCGGTCCGGACACACTGGACCTTCATTTATCCTCTACCTGTGTCACCGAACACGGCAGTATATCAAACATTTACATCTAAATAAAGAATCTACAGAGGATCCAGACTGGTCTGAAGCTCCGATCTGTGATCCAAACCATCTGAGCACAAAAATCCAAAACTCATTTCTTTATTTTTGTCTGAAGTACAGAAACCCAGAAAGCCAAAAATGTTCCTTCGTAGATCTGAAGTCTATGAAGGAAAATCGTCTAAATATTGAACGGACTTTTCTTTATTCTACGAAACATAAAAAGCATAAATATCCCAGAGTTTATAGAAATACATTAAAAATGATAAGAGTCACAACAAATAAAAGAATAAATACTATTATCCCTAAAGCAGCCAGAACTCAGTTACAAGACAGACCTGTGAGCACATACAGCGTGTAAAAATGTGTAAAAATGTGCAAAAACCTGTAGAAACGTGTAAAAACGTGTAGAAATTTGTATGTGTAAAAACGTATAACATTTTGTATAAATGTGTAAAAACGTGTAAAAATTTGTAAAAACGTGCAAAAACCTGTAAAAATGCGTAGAAACGTGTAAAAATGTGTATAAATTTGTAAACATTTGGAAAATTATGTAAAAAATTGTAAAAACGTGTACAAATTTGTAAAAACATGTAAAAAATTGTAAAACCCTGCAAATATACAAATGTGTAAAAATGTGTATAAATTTGTAAAAATTGGGAAAATGATGTAAAAATTTGTAAAATTATGTAAAAATTTGTACAAACATGTAAAAATTTGTAAAAACGTGTAAAATTTGTAAAAACCTGCAAATATTCAAATATAGTATAGTATAAATTTGTACAAATTGGGAAAATTATGTAAAAATTTGTAAAAACGTGCTAAAACCTGTAAAAATGTGTAGAAACGTGTAAAAATGTGTATAAATTTGTAAAAATTTGAAAAATTATGTAAAAATTTGTAAAAACGTGTGAAAACCTGTAAAAACATGTAAAAATTTGTAAAAAACATGTAATAACGTGTAAAGACTCGTACAAAACAACACAGACAACAGATCTAGACCCTTTTTCTGAAGTTATTACCAAAGAACAGATTCAATCTTGGGTCAAATATCATCTTTCATCATCACTAAAGACTTCATGGGCTGTAAACGTTTCTGCATATTCTGCTTCCAGATGAACCCAGCTGTGGGGATTCATCTGATCATTCTCAGCAAGGTGTTTCTTCCTGAGGAGCAGCCAGAAGGTCATGTGACCTCCTGACTGCTCTGAAGGAGGCTGTGCACCTCCTCATGATGGACGCCTCCGTCAGAAACTGTTCCTGGTTTCTGTCTGCAGACCCGGTTCATTCGTCAGGAAGTGGATCAGCAGAACCTCCTCTGACTATCTGCGGCTTGCAGAAGGGTCGGATATGTTGGACGTTTCAAACACTCCCACACAGCAGCTGATCAGTGGGTCTTTTCCTCCGCTTGCAGTTTCTGTGGATCAGGTGATGATTGGTGTGAAACCAGGCAGATCCTGACCAGCAACAGCTCTCCTCCTTTTCCTAGTGCTCTCACTCCTTTAGTCTCTTATTTCAGCTTTATTCCCGTTTCAGACCCAAACCAGCTGTGTGTCAGAGACACGTGTGATAAGCTGACCTCCAGGACGGACCAGGTAGGACCTCCATGCACCTAAATGTGAAAATCACCGTGGAGTCTGGAACAAACGGACCTTATTCTCATAATAACCCGCAATGTGTGACAAAAAGCAGAAAGCTCAGTTTTAGCTTTAATAAAGCTCTATTTAGATAAACAAAACAGTAATTTAGCTTTAATTTCTATTATTTTTCAGCCTCCAAAGGTTCACAACCAGAACCAGCTTTATTTTTTGACAACAATAAAACGGATGCAGTAATAAAATCAAAACTATAGAAAACATGCAGCATATGTGTGGTTATATATCTCACATCTCCAAGACCAATGCCTCATCATTTTAAGGCAGAACCTGAAGAGGACAGGAACTTGGTAAACAGCAATTAAAACTCTGAGTGAAGGCGTTTCAGCCGCAGGAAGAAATTCCAACATTTATTGGGTCTTAATTAAGGTGTAAAAACGTCCTTCTTTGACCAAACCATGAGAAATTGCTGGAAATGAAGCTTTTTAACCCTCTAACGGTGGAATAATGAAGCAGCTCCTGTCTGCAGCTGGACTCGGACTCCCGCTGCGACGCTGGGATCAGAAGCTGCGTTCGGACCCGCCTGAGACTGGGGCCCTCAGACCGGCGCCGCCGATCCGCTTGTAATTGACTTTCTAATGTCTGTCATTACACAGGAGACGCGCGGCGCAGAGCTCCCGGTGCGAGGACTTCACAGAAACACACAGCTCCTGTGTCTTTGTTGCTGAGCGGCGCCGTCCTCCTCTCCACGCCAGCAGCGCCGGGCACGGACGGCCCAAATCAAGGCCAGATTATGCACACATCTCCTGGAACAGAGAGGCCTCATGCGTTTTCTGCCTATCCTGGTTAAAAGCAGGTAAGTCGTGTTCGCGGCTGGATCCCGTCCCGACTTATCTCCTCCATTCAGCACGGACGCGCTTTTGGACCGCCACCCTGAGGACTGTGTCTAATGATAGGGCGGAGCGAGGCAGCTCTGATAACAAAGGAGCTGGCGATGCTCGACAGCCATCTTCCTCGGCAGATAGCGGCTGTTCAAAGAGCCGCCGGCAGCCGCGCCAGGCAAGGTCACCTGAGTCAGAAGCGGGCCTCAGCCCACCTGTCACCGGGAGAAGCCAGACTCTACAGAAAGGAGGAGCACTTCAGACACTTTCTGCTCATTTAGGCCGGGCTGTTCTGCTGCCAGCTAATGGACTTTCAGCGACAGCTGCAGAGCGACTGATCCGTTCAAGCCTGGAGCTCAGCGGGAGCATTACCCACTCACACATCCACACTCTGTTTATGAAGCACTGCCCCGCCAAAGTCAGGGCCGTCCTCCTGAGATCCTACCTACCAGCATTTAAAGGCAACAGAAAACGCTCTCAGCTGCAAAATGATTGATTTAAATCAAAGTAAACAGAAAAACGCTAAAACTAAAGCTACCACTGAACTTCATCTGGAGCTGCTGAGCTAGTGGGGGGGGGGGGGTGACACAATGCCAGGTGGGAAACACATCAGCAATGCCCTCAGAGCAGCAACTGCTGCTCAAAGGTCATCTCCAGACCCCCTGAGTCCATCATCCTGCAGAGAGGAGAACATCTCAGCAGCTCCAGCAGCTTCAGCCCGACGTCAGAGCAGGAAGCTCAGAGAAATGAGCAGAACCCAGGAGCTCCACCTCAGACTCTGCAGGCCTCAGTCAGCAGGTCACAGGACCCTGAGTTCCTCTGTATACCAGACAAGGAGAATCAGGATGCAAAGCCAGCAGCAGATCTACAGCAGAATGGCTGAAAAAGAAAAGAATGAAGGTTCTGGAGCGGTCCAGTCTAGGTTCTGACTCCGGTTCTGGCCGCTGCCAGTCTGACAGGTGGAGCTGGAACAATGGATCAAGATCAGTGGGAAAGCTTCATTTTCTGGTGTGGGAGGTCCAAATCAGGGACAGGAAACCTCATTATCAATCTAATCAGTTAAATGAAAATTACAAATTCATGACTTTGCAGTTTCATCATGTAATGAATAAAAAGTAAAAGGTCAAAGAATCTGATTTCATTAACTTTACAAATGACTTTAAAGGAGTTTTGCCTTTGCAGGAGGAATCAATTTGCAGTTGGCCCTTCTCTGTGCGGCGTGCCGGCTCCAGCCTTAAACACGGCCATTAATAAAGCATGGAGCACTTAATACCCGAGATGGGAGCAATGAATTGTTTCCCTGCCTCTCTGACAGCGCACATTAATAAATATTAATAACCCCAAAGAAGGCCTGCATCAGACTCCTGCACAGAGAAAACACGACTCTGCTCGTCCAACATGCGCTCAGACAGAACCGGCCGTTTACTCTGGGTGGACAGGTCAGAACCGGGTCGGGCTAGAAAGAGGAGGCATGGTGACGTGCTTTCAGGCTGGAGTTACTAATAGTTCTGACCCAGGTTCTCCTTCCAGCAGGATAGATTCTGGAGCTTCAATGTCCATCAGAATCATAGGGAGAGGTTCTGCTAAAGTCGGACCGAGAATTCTCTGAGTGGATCAGGAGAATGGAGACACGCTGGCCGGGTCCATTTAACCTGAGCGGATCACTGACCCGTTTCCTATCAGAAGGTTCTGCTGCTGCGCGTCTCGTGAACACGAAGACCCCAGCAGCCTTCAGTTGATCTGAGACGTTACAGCAGGGTTTACCGCAGAGAGGTTCCAGGTCTGACGGGTTGGATCTCAGGGCCAGCGGCTCTGACTGACCCAAAGAACCGTTTAGAGTCAGAATCTCTTCCTGTTTTAGGTCCGTTAGGATCCCCAAATGAGTTCTATTAGCTGCCAGAACAAGAGCCATCTGGTTCTGCAGATACCAGGAACAGAACACACGGGAGAATGTGTCAGGTTCTGATGAAGATTCAAACAGAAATGCTGAACGTCAGCATCAGAACTCCACTCCTGCAGTGGAGCATGCATTTCAATTCAATTTTATTTATATAGCGCCAATTCATGAAACATATCATCTCAAGGCTCTTTCCAAAGTCAGCTTCCATCAGATCCTCCAGGTTGGTGAGAAAGTTTCCTCTCTAAGGAAACCCAGCAGGTTGCATCAAGTCTCTCCAAGCAGCATTCACTCCTCCTGAAAGAGCGTAGAGCCACAGTGGACAGTCGTCTGCATTGTTGATGGCTTTGCAGCAATCCCTCATACTGAGCATGCATGAAGCGACAGTGGAGAGGAAAACGGGAAGGCAGCATCATTCATTCACAAGCGGGTAAATACTTTTTTACAGCGCCGTCTCTGACTGGGCAGAACCAGAAACAGCACCTTCTACCCCCCCACAGAACCTCCAGCAGGATGGCGAATCAGAACCGCTGAGTCTGACGGGTTCCTTCACGTTCTGTCAGCCTGATGTGATGCAGCTGATGGCTGCAGGCAGGAACGTCTCCCTGCGTGTCGGCTGAGTCTCCCCAGCCTGCAGCTCCTCACCATGCTGCTCCTCACCATGCAGCTCCTCTCCATGCAGCTCCTCACCATGCTGCTCCTCACCATGCTGCTCCTCACCATGCTGCTCCTCACCATGCTGCTCCTCACCATGCAGCTCCTCACCATGCAGCTCCTCTCCATGCAGCTCCTCTCCATGCTGCTCCTCACCATGCTGCTCCTCACCATGCTGCTCCTCACCATGCTGCTCCTCACCATGCTGCTCCTCACCATGCAGCTCCTCTCCATGCAGCTCCTCACCATGCAGCTCCTCTCCATGCAGCTCCTCTCCATGCAGCTCCTCACCATGCAGCTCCTCACCATGCAGCTCCTCTCCATGCAGCTCCTCTCCATGCAGCTCCTCTCCATGCAGCTCCTCTCCATGCTGCTCCTCTCCATGCTGCTCCTCTCCATGCAGCTCCTCACCATGCAGCTCCTCTCCATGCAGCTCCTCTCCATGCAGCTCCTCTCCATGCTGCTCCTCTCCATGGACGTTTGAACTTTAAGTTAACAGCAGCAAAAAGCAGCTGAGTCCCATCAACGAACCACTTCTTAACGTTCTGAGATGAAACTGGAGGCTGATCACATTTCTGTTTACTCTCAGGCCTCTCTGTGCTGAATATGTCTGCTTATGGAAATTAAAAAGCATAATCTTCAGTCTGCTGCGGCGCTCCATCTGACTCTGAATCAGCGATTCAAATCTGCAGCGGGACTGGAATCAGTCGCTGCCTCTAATGACATTTCATTTCCATTTGCCTCATTCCGAATCAGCCATTTTCATTAGGACTGTGACCCAGATAGGAACAAAATCAGCCAGATAAATCTGATTCTGAGAGCGAAGATAAATGAGCAGCGCTGCATATTCTTAAGTACAGCAGAGGAGAGGGGAACAGTATAATATCCTGTGGAGGGAGGAGGTCAGGAGTAATCAGGACGACGGCCTATCAGAGTCAGCAGGACTCTTACTCTCCTTCATGCTGTGGGAGCTTCACGCCAGACGTCCATCTGCTGCCAGATGTGACTGAATGGGTCTGAGAACGTGTGCCTGAGGTCTGCAGGAAACCAGAACCTTCATTTTCCTCATTTAGTTCTCAGTGTTTGCTTTAGTGTAAATTCTGACAGATAACAGCTGTTAAGCTCTTTGCTGTGGTGGAACATGCAGAGTGATCTGATGGAAACAGAGATCCATCCCATAGTGTACACAGAGATCCCTTTATTTCAAACGCTGTGTGCTCATCACAGCGGATGAAGGCCCTTACTGCTACAAGAACGGAGCTGCAGGAAAGATGATCTTCTGCAGAAACATCACCTGGAAGCTCCTTTCTGTTTCCGGTCCCTCCAGAGTCTCCTCCGGACCAGCGCCGGGCTGCAGGAGCGTCGGCGGCCGGGTTAGACCTTTGCTTCAGACGTACGCCGTCAAACCAGACGGAGCAGCAGCCACACAGAACCTTCCTCCAGCAGCAACACGTTTTAAAGTCGATGCGAAAAAGGAAATCACCACGGGAATAAAACCGAACTTAGAATGGATCCCAGCACACGACAAAGAATTTGGGAACTGGTGGTAAAAGATGAATAGAACAGAGAATGACAGGAAAGAAAGTGACCCTGAAGTTTCATCTGTTAAACATCTCCATGTGGTGGTGGGGATGAATGTTTCTGGATCAGAACCTGCTTTCTGGATCAGAACCTGCTTTCTGGAGCAGAACCTGCTTTCTGGAGCAGAACCAGTGATGGAGCTGCTTTAAACCTGGGTTCCGTCCTGCAGCAGAGGCCTCTGGCCGGGATGACCTCTGTTCGTCTGCAGCAATCCCCTCATCGCTCATTCCCGCCACATTTCACATCCAGCCTTCCTCATCCTAACAGCTTAACGGCTGCAGACATGCATGGAGGCAGTGGGGGGGGGGGGGGGGGGGGGTGGCATACGGCTGATTAAGTGGTTTTCCTGGCGGGGGGAGTCACGGTCAGAGCACACGGCCGTTTAAATGTTTTCAGAGGTGAGAGAGAGAGCCCTCATGTGAAGAGGAACAGTTGGTCCATCAAGGAGACGGATAAGGTGATCCTGCAGCCCCTCCCTCCTCCATGTTGGAGCTTCAAACTGACCAGCCTGCAGAAAATGCTGAATTATTGTTGATGAAACCTTTTTCAGGAATGTCTCCAACATTTCCTCTGAAAGACGACGCTTTATGTCCCTGAAACGGACCAGAATCTGAAAGCTCACCATCAGTTTTCATTTCTACTAATCCGTCCATCGCTCCGTTGGTCGGTCGGGGTAAGGTTCTCCTTCCAGTTGGATCTGTCCAGAAAAAGCCCAAAAGAGCCACCTCAGCTGACCCGTTTCTAAGTCGAGGAGCAGAAGCTCTCTGAGCTCCTCCTGGATGATGGAGCTCGTCTCACAGGAGAAGCTCGTTTCAGCGGCTTGTCTCCAGGAGCTGGTTCTGGCATGACCCATGTTTCAGCTCCGCAGCTGAAGGATTGGACCACAGATGAACCACTTATCAGCTCAGCTCCTGCTCCGGTACCGCCTCCTGCTGTGGAAGCTCTGGTCCATCCATCTCCTGCTGCATCCTGGTGTCACCCAGGACCAGCAGAACACCAGGATACTGGACCGGCTCTGAGCTGATCCCATCTGCAGAGATTTATCACCTCTGGCTGCTTAATCATAAAGAACATTGATCAGCATAGAAATCCTAATTATCCAGCCGGATGTCCCGGTTGGCTGACCTGTGACCGTCCGTTAGACCAGCCCAGAAACCATGACATCATTGATCAGAGCTGATAGAAATACACAAACATGCTCAGCGGGACGCGGCGTTTGCTTTAAAATGCATCCCAGTCAGAGGCCATAATTAAGCTGTGAAGGTAAAGCAGCCCTGACCTTCCTGTGCAATTAGCGGACTCCTCTTTTATTAATCCCCCACACGTGCCTTCATTTACTCCTGCGTCTAATCAGCCGTTTAATTAAGACATCCAACATGGCGTCGCGTGGCCTCGGGAAGAAAACCTGTCATGCAATTAAAGGCAGAAGAAAAGAAGGGATGAGGAGCGGATCAAAGCGGAATAAAAGAGGAAATCTGACTGAATGTGACCTTAACCAGAGTTTTGTTACGTGAACGCGTTTCTTCTCTGGCTTCCAACATGTTTGTAAAGTTTGTCCAGAGGACATCTGCAAATGCAGCTTCTGGGCTTAGAGCTGGGCTCAACAGGAACCAGCGCCCAGATGCTGAAGCATCAACAGTGAGTCACACAGCTCGTTACTGAGAGCTGCTTCCTCCTCCATCAGCATCTCTGAAGTGTTCAAAGCCGGAGGACGCTAACGACCCTAAACCCAGCTGCTCAGAGCGAGCAGAGAGCGGGTTCTGGTGCCGCTCACAGAGCCTCTTCACTCAGCTCTATTCTGCCTCGCTGAGAGCTGCCAGCATCCGTCTCCTAACAACGGCACAGAGCTGCCGCCTAACAGGTGGCTGAGGACTCGTCAGACACCACAACACTGCTAAAAATCCACAGGAGACCCAATCTGGACCAGAGCCTGAGCTCCCTGAGAGAAAAAGGTGTCTTCTGATTAACGGACCTCCGGTTCTACGCTTCAGACGGGTCCAAAACAGAGAATGTGTTCAAAGCTTCACTAAACAACACTATTCATGCTATCTGAGCCCCCAGAACATAAACAGCTGGCATCGAATATCTGTAGAATCTGAAAAGTGCGGCGTGCCTTTATATTCAGCCCCAACTCTCTAGAACCACATCTGGCTGCAGGTCCAGCTGCAGGTCTTCTCAGGTTTGCCTCCACCAGAAGTTCTGAGAGCTTCCTCAGATCAGGCACTGATGATGATGGTTCTGACCCGGAGAAATATTTAGAACCGGCTGGATTTAACCTCCTTTTAGGGCCACAGGTCCACTTTCTCCATCCAATCGTAGGTATTTCTGTCTCCTGCTGCTGGAGGACTTCCTGTTTTCTGTCCAATCAGAGCCCAGAGTGTAGAGAGACACGCCCACTCTGTCATCCACACCTGGCACACACCACCATTCTGAATGGTTCTGTAGAACCTGGGCCTGGAGGTTAAGTTGAACCCAGATCTCCTTCAGGAGACCCCGCAGACCCAGTCGTAACGGACTGAACCCGATTGGCTGACACGACTCATGTCCCGACTCATTTAAATGAATCAGAACTAATTCAGGTTGGTCTTGTAGAAGTTCAGTGGGTCGGAAATGTTGCTGACCCAGAAGAAACGGGAAGAACCTGGAGACGAAGTCAGAAAGGGAGCTGGGTCCTCGTCAGAGTGGAATGAAAACAGGCGTTGAAAAGTGGAACGCTGGAAAACAAGCAGAAACTTTTTCTTCTGTGGGAGAGAACGCAGGTCAGGAGGAGCAAGCAGCAGCATATTTTAACGTCTGCGTGGGAGGTTTCATGTGGGCGAGCATCGATCGGCTTCGTCCTCCGTTTGGGTTTCCTTCTTCCTCCTCTTGGCGGATGCCCTCCTCACACGCAGCTCTGCGTTGCTGCGAGGCAAGAACCAGCCGTGCATGTGAGAGCGCATGTGAGAGTGCATGTGAGAGCGCATGTGAGAGTGCATGTGAGAGCGCATGTGAGAGTGCATGTGAGCGCGCGGGGCGAGGGGTCGATAGAAACCCACTGTGTGTATTTTTAGCTAAGCCTGACGGCGGGGCGCCACTAAAGCTGCGCTGTGATTGCTGTACATTTCAAACAGCCGTTGTCCATACAGGCAGCATCGATCTGCTTCCTGTTCTTTACCTGCGGACGTTTGCGCACAAAGAAGCGGATCATGGATGCCGTGCTCAGAGCGCTTCTTCTAAAACCAGCGGTGTCTTTATTCAGCAGGTCACTTTGTTTCTTCATGTTGAGCTGCTTGCTGGCACATGTCATCTATTCTCAGTTTAATAACTCCCCTTGGCTCCAGTTTGCCAACAAATGTTCTCAGTAAATCAATGTTGACGGAAGCATCAAGATGCAGATTACTGGAGATGCAGTCGCAGAAGTTTGGCTGCAAGATTCCTGAGCAGATAAGCTGATTAAACCGGCCACGTCTGCAGCAACACTGAGACAAACCAGAAGATACAAACTTCTAACGGAAAGACTGAAACCGTCCCGAGGTGCCGGAGGGAAACCTCAGGGTCAAAGTTCAACGGCACCAAAGATGAGGAACTTTTTCTGAGTAAAAGCTCAAAACCTGAAACATTTCAGCTTAAAGTCCAAAAATCTTTCTGAGCAGAAACTAAATCAGTGGTTTTAGCAGCTGAACTACATCCCACAGTTCAGACCCGTTTGATGTTAGAACTGGAAGATCCAGAACGCCCAGAGTGGCTCAGAGTCACGGGTTCAACTCCCGACGCCACTGACAAAAAGCCCTGAACATAGATAATCAAGTTCATCTAATTCATTTATCATAACAGCATCAAACAGGATCTGATTCAGTGGATTTCAGGTCTTCTGAATCATTTTTCTAAGTTTCTGTCGGTTCTGCAGAAATAATAACGTTCTGGATGTTAGATCCTCCTCTCTGCAGGAGCACATCTGGATCGGAGCCTGCGCCGCCTCCGCCTCGCTACGGCGATGATGTGCAGGGAGGCGAGAA